>NW_027207343.1:300000-591823 GCF_963455315.2 Globicephala melas
ATGAAGACCCTTTGAAGTCATATTGCATGGTACCCATTCCACGGGTCTCAACTCTCCAGGTTTAAGGTATTCTTCCTTCAGCTAAAACATGCATGTGGAACCCAGAGTATGATCAACCGTATGAACGGGAGACGTGTTCAAATATGTCTCAGTTTTCGTACCCTGCTACTCGGGTGCAACATTCCAGACGCTTTACTAACACTCTCCTCACTTGGAAAGTCAGCGCCTTTAACCTCCTGTTCGGCCCAGTTTGCAATTTCTGCGGAAGATGAACAGGAATAGGGAGAACCAATGAGAGACTAGCTGGAGGTGTCTGGACGGGCAAATTTAACTCTCATTTCCCACCAGGAAGAGGAAATAACCAAAGGCTCAGCGTGCCGTGCCGGAAACAGATTAGGGCCTGAAGCCATCCTGCGGTGTTGCGGCCAGGTCACAAGAAAGCGAGTTGAAGAAAGGAGCTCAGGGGCACTGTAATTCACAAACCTGCAGAGTTATAAATGACAGCTATCGTCCAAAAATATACTGAAGTAAGGCTGCCAAGAGGACTTGAAAGCGGGGCAGAATTGCAGGAAACCGATTTCAGGAGGTAGACTGGAATTGCATTGAAAGCATAGGAAAAGAGGCAGAACGTCCACAATGATGCACTTGGCCAAAAAGGGCGTATGCGTTTTTTCCTGAATATATTCAGGAAAAAACGCATACGCACTTTTTGGCCAACCAAGCAAGCTTGCAAAGGAAATCTGCACTACAATGAAGTCTCACTTCCCCCCGGTCAAAAGGGCCATCTGAAAAAAGTGTAAAATCCAGAAAGGCAGGACAGGCCATGGAGAACTGGGAGCCTTGTTATGCTGATGGGCGGGATGTAAATTGCCAACAGACACTCGGGAGAAGTGTATGGTGTTTCCTGAAACATCTAAAAAACAAAGCAACAGAGCCTAGGGCACTTCCACTTATGGTCCTATAGCTTAGGGAAATTAAAATCAAAAAGACACAGCCACCCCAAAGTTTGGGACGCCTCTGTTTACAAGAACCTCGTTTACAGTACAAGTTCAACATCGCAGAAAGTGAAAAATGGATAAAGAACATGTGGTATTTACTTACAAAGCAATATCACTCAGCAATGAAATCTATGTCATCAGGCCCTTAGCAGCACAATGAGTGGATTCAGGTATGATGATTCTAACTGAAATAAGTCACACAGAAAAAGAAACATCATAAGATATCAGTAATACACGGAATGTAAACTTGGCTACACAGGAACTGAATTACAGAACAGAACAGGGTCTCAAATTTAGAAAACCAACTTATGCTTGCTTAAGGGGAAAGGTGAGTTGGGGTGCTGCATAAAACCAGAGATTGAAATGAGCACAGATAAAGTTCCTTAAGCCAAATATGGAATAGACAAGAGCTACTCCTTGCTCAACGAAATGGACTCAACACCGCATATTAAACGCCTAAGAATGTACCTGACTAGTAAGTATCTTAAAACCTATGGATTGCTATGTCTCCGAAAGAGAATCAAGCATGTGTACAGGTGCATAAACGCAGCAGTGATAGGATTGGAGAGGTTCGGTGAACAAATGAAGACCCTTTGAAGTCATATTGCATGGTACCCATTCCACGGGTCTCAACTCTCCAGGTTTAAGGTATTCTTCCTTCAGCTAAAACATGCATGTGGAACCCAGAGTATGATCAACCGTATGAACGGGGACGTGTTCAAATATGTCTCAGTTTTCGTACCCTGGTACTCGGGTGCAACATTCCAGACGCTTTACTAACACTCTCCCCACTTGGAAAGTCAGCGCCTTTAACCTCCTGTTTGGCCCAGTTTGCAATTTCTGCGGAAGATGAACAGGAATAGGGAGAACCAATGAGAGACTAGCTGGAGGTGTCTGGACGGGCAAATTTAACTCTCATTTCCCACCAGGAAGAGGAATAACCAAAGGCTCAGCGTGCCGTGCCGGAACCAGATTAGGGCCTGAAGCTATCCTGCGGTGTTGCGGCCAGGTCACAAGAAAGCGAGTTGAAGAAAGGAGCTCAGGGGCACTGTAATTCACAAACCTGCAGAGTTATAAATGACAGCTATCGTCCAAAATTATACTGAAGTAAGGCTGCCAAGAGGACTTGAAAGCGGGGCAGAATTGCAGGAAACCGATTTCAGGAGGTAGACTGGAATTGCATTGAAAGCATAGGAAAAGAGGCAGAACGTCCACAATGATGCACTTGGCCAAAAAGTGCGTATGCGTTTTTTCCTGAATATATTCAGGAAAAAACGCATACGCCCTTTATGGCCAACCAAGCAAGCTTGCAAAGGAAATCTGCACTACAATGAAGTCTCACTTCCCCCCGGTCAAAAGGGCCATCTGAAAAAAGTGTAAAATCCAGAAAGGCAGGACAGGCCATGGAGAACTGGGAGCCTTGTTATGCTGATGGGCGGGATGTAAATTGCCAACAGACACTCGGGAGAAGTGTATGGTGTTTCCTGAAACATCTAAAAAACAAAGCAACAGAGCCTAGGGCACTTCCACTTATGGTCCTATAGCTTAGGGAAATTAAAATCAAAAAGACACAGCCACCCCAAAGTTTGGGACGCCTCTGTTTACAAGAACCTCGTTTACCGTACAAGTTCAATATCACAGAAAGTGAAAAATGGATAAAGAACTTGTGGTACTTATGTACAATGCAGTATCACTCAGCAATGAAATCTATGTCATCAGGCCCGTAGCAGCATAATGAGTGGATTCAGGTACGATGATTCTCACTGAAATAAGTCACACAGAAAAAGAAACATCATAAGATATCACTAATACACGGAATGTAAACTTGGCTACACAGGAACTGAATTCCAAAACAGAACAGGGTCTCAAATTTAGAAAACCAACTTATGCTTGCTTAAGGGGAAAGGTGAGTTGGGGTGCTGCATGAAACCAGAGATTGAAATGAGCACAGATAAAGTTCCTTAAGCCAAATATGGACTAGACAAGAGCTACTCCTTGCTCAACGAAATGGACTCAACACCCCATATTAAACGCCTAAGAATGTACCTGACTAGTAAGTATCTTAAAACCTATGGATTGCTATGTCTCCAAAAGAGAATCAAGCGTGTGTACAGGGGCATAAACGCAGCAGTGATAGGATTGGAGAGGTTCGGTGAGCAAATGAAGACCCTTTGAAGTCATATTGCATGGTACCCATTCCACGGGTCTCAACTCTCCAGGTTTAAGGTATTCTTCCTTCAGCTAAAACATGCATGTGGAACCCAGAGTATGATCAACCATGTGAACGGGAGACGTGTTCAAATATGTCTCAGTTTTCCTCCCCTGGTACTCGGGTGCAACATGCCAGACCCTTTACTAACACTCTCCCCACTTGGAGAGTCAGCGCCTTTAACTTCCTGTTTGGCCCAGTTTGCAATTTCTGAGGAAGAAGAACAGGAATAGTGAGAACAAATGAGAGACTAGCAGGAGGTGTCTGGACGGGCAAATTTAACTCTCATTTCCCACCAGGAAGAGGAAATAACCAAAGGCTCAGCGTGCCGTGCCGGAACCATATTAGGGCCTGAAGCCATTCTGTGGTGTTGCGGCCAGCTCAAAAGAAAGCGAGTTGAAGAAAGGAGCTCAGGGGCACTGTAATTCACAAACCTGCAGAGTTATAAATGACAGCTATCGTCCAAAAATATACTGAAGTAAGGCTGCCAAGAGGACTTGAAAGCGGGGCAGAATTGCAGGAAACCGATTTCAGGAGGTAGACTGGAATTGCTTTGAAAGCATAGGAAAAGAGGCAGAACGTCCACAATGATGCACTTGGCCAAAAAGGGCGTATGCGTTTTTTCCTGAATATATTCATGAAAAAACGCATACGCCCTTTTTGGCCAACCAAGCAAGCTTGCAAAGGAAATCTGCACTACAATGAAGTCTCACTTCCCCCCGGTCAAAAGGGCCATCTGAAAAAAGTGTAAAATCCAGAAAGGCAGGACAGGCCATGGAGAACTGGGAGCCTTGTTATGCTGATGGGCGGGATGTAAATTGCCAACAGACACTCGGGAGAAGTGTATGGTGTTTCCTGAAACATCTAAAAAACAAAGCAACAGAGCCTAGGGCACTTCCACTTATGGTCCTATAGCTTAGGGAAATTAAAATCAAAAAGACACAGCCACCCCAAAGTTTGGGACGCCTCTGTTTACAAGAACCTCGTTTACCGTACAAGTTCAATATCACAGAAAGTGAAAAATGGATAAAGAACTTGTGGTACTTACGTACAATGCAGTATCACTCAGCAATGAAATCTATGTCATCAGGCCCGTAGCAGCATAATGAGTGGATTCAGGTACGATGATTCTCACTGAAATAAGTCACACAGAAAAAGAAACATCATAAGATATCACTAATACACGGAATGTAAACTTGGCTACACAGGAACTGAATTCCAAAACAGAACAGGGTCTCAAATTTAGAAAACCAACTTATGCTTGCTTAAGGGGAAAGGTGAGTTGGGGTGCTGCATGAAACCAGAGATTGAAATGAGCACAGATAAAGTTCCTTAAGCCAAATATGGACTAGACAAGAGCTACTCCTTGCTCAACGAAATGGACTCAACACCCCATATTAAACGCCTAAGAATGTACCTGACTAGTAAGTATCTTAAAACCTATGGATTGCTATGTCTCCAAAAGAGAATCAAGCGTGTGTACAGGGGCATAAACGCAGCAGTGATAGGATTGGAGAGGTTCGGTGAGCAAATGAAGACCCTTTGAAGTCATATTGCATGGTACCCATTCCACGGGTCTCAACTCTCCAGGTTTAAGGTATTCTTCCTTCAGCTAAAACATGCATGTGGAACCCAGAGTATGATCAACCATGTGAACGGGAGACGTGTTCAAATATGTCTCAGTTTTCCTCCCCTGGTACTCGGGTGCAACATTCCAGACGCTTTACTAACACTCTCCCCACTTGGAGAGTCAGCGCCTTTAACCTCCTGTTTGGCCCAGTTTGCAATTTCTGCGGAAGATGAACAGGAATAGTGAGAACCAATGAGAGACTAGCAGGAGGTGTCTGGACGGGCAAACTTAACTCTCATTTCCCAACAGGAAGAGGAAATAACCAAAGGCTCAGCGTGCCGGGCCGGAACCAGATTAGGGCCTAAAGCCATCCTGCGGTGTTGCGGCCAGCTCAAAAGAAAGCGAGTTGAAGAAAGGAGCTCAGGGGCACTGTAATTCACAAACCTGCAGAGTTATAAATGACAGCTATCGTCCAAAAATATACTGAAGTAAGGCTGCCAAGAGGACTTGAAAGCGGGGCAGAATTGCAGGAAACCGATTTCAGGAGGTAGACTGGAATTGCATTGAAAGCATAGGAAAAGAGGCAGAACGTCCACAATGATGCACTTGGCCAAAAAGGGCGTATGCGTTTTTTCCTGAATATATTCAGGAAAAAACGCATACGCCCTTTTTGGCCAACCAAGCAAGCTTGCAAAGGAAATCTGCACTACAATGAAGTCTCACTTCCCCTCGGTCAAAAGGGCCATCTGAAAAAAGTGTAAAATCCAGAAAGGCAGGACAGGCCATGGAGAACTGGGAGCCTTGTTATGCTGATGGGCGGGATGTAAATTGCCAACAGACACTCGGGAGAAGTGTATGGTGTTTCCTGAAACATCTAAACAACAAAGCAACAGAGCCTAGGGCACTTCCACTTATGGTCCTATAGCTTAGGGAAATTAAAATCAAAAAGACACAGCCACCCCAAAGTTTGGGGCACCTCTGTTTACAAGAACCTCGTTTACAGTACAAGTTCAACATCGCAGAAAGTGAAAAATGGATAAAGAACATGTGGTATTTACTGACAAAGCAATATCACTCAGCAATGAAATCTATGTCATCAGGCCCTTAGCAGCACAATGAGTGGATTCAGGTATGATGATTCTAACTGAAATAAGTCACACAGAAAAAGAAACATCATAAGATATCAGTAATACACGGAATGTAAACTTGGCTACACAGGAACTGAATTACAGAACAGAACAGGGTCTCAAATTTAGAAAACCAACTTATGCTTGCTTAAGGGGAAAGGTGAGTTGGGGTGCTGCATAAAACCAGAGATTGAAATGAGCACAGATAAAATTCCTTAAGCCAAATATGGAATAGACAAGAGCTACTCCTTGCTCAACGAAATGGACTCAACACCGCATATTAAACGCCTAAGAATGTACCTGACTAGTAAGTATCTTAAAACCTATGGATTGCTATGTCTCCGAAAGAGAATCAAGCGTGTGTACAGGCGCATAAACGCAGCAGTGATAGGATTGGAGAGGTTCGGTGAGCAAATGAAGACCCTTTGAAGTCATATTGCATGGTACCCATTCCACGGGTCTCAACTCTCCAGGTTAAAGGTATTCTTCCTTCAGCTAAAACATGCATGTGGAACCCAGAGTATGATCAACCGTGTGAACGGGAGACGTGTTCAAATATGTCTCAGTTTTCGTACCCTGGTACTCGGGTGCAACATTCCAGACGCTTTACTAACACTCTCCCCACTTGGAAAGTCAGCGCCTTTAACCTCCTGTTTGGCCCAGTTTTCAATTTCTGCGGAAGATGAACAGGAATAGGGAACACCAATGAGAGACTAGCTGGAGGTGTCTGGACGGGCAAATTTAACTCTCATTTCCCACCAGGAAGAGGAAATAACCAAAGGCTCAGCGTGCCGTGCCGGAACCAGATTAGGGCCTGAAGCCATCCTGCGGTGTTGCGGCCAGGTCACAAGAAAGCGAGTTGAAGAAAGGAGCTCAGGGGCACTGTAATTCACAAACCTGCAGAGTTATAAATGACAGCTATCGTCCAAAAATATACTGAACTAAGGCTGCCAAGAGGACTTGAAAGCGGGGCAGAAGTGCAGGAAACCGATTTCAGGAGGTAGACTGGAATTGCATTGAAAGCATAGGAAAAGAGGCAGAACGTCCACAATGATGCACTTGGCCAAAAAGGGCGTATGCGTTTTTTCCTGAATATATTCAGGAAAAAACGCATACGCCCTTTTTGGCCAACCAAGCAAGCTTGCAAAGGAAATCTGCACTACAATGAAGTCTCACTTCCCCCCGGTCAAAAGGGCCATCTGAAAAAAGTGTAAAATCCAGAAAGGCAGGACAGGCCATGGAGAACTGGGAGCCTTGTTATGCTGATGGGCGGGATGTAAATTGCCAACAGACACTCGGGAGAAGTGTATGGTGTTTCCTGAAACATCTAAAAAACAAAGCAACAGAGCCTAGGGCACTTCCACTTATGGTCCTATAGCTTAGGGAAATTAAAATCAAAAAGACACAGCCACCCCAAAGTTTGGGACGCCTCTGTTTACAAGAACCTCGTTTACCGTACAAGTTCAATATCACAGAAAGTGAAAAATGGATAAAGAACTTGTGGTACTTACGTACAATGCAGTATCACTCAGCAATGAAATCTATGTCATCAGGCCCGTAGCAGCATAATGAGTGGATTCAGGTACGATGATTCTCACTGAAATAAGTCACACAGAAAAAGAAACATCATAAGATATCACTAATACACGGAATGTAAACTTGGCTACACAGGAACTGAATTCCAAAACAGAACAGGGTCTCAAATTTAGAAAACCAACTTATGCTTGCTTAAGGGGAAAGGTGAGTTGGGGTGCTGCATAAAACCAGAGATTGAAATGAGCACAGATAAAGTTCCTTAAGCCAAATATGGACTAGACAAGAGCTACTCCTTGCTCAACGAAATGGACTCAACACCCCATATTAAACGCCTAAGAATGTACCTGACTAGTAAGTATCTTAAAACCTATGGATTGCTATGTCTCCAAAAGAGAATCAAGCGTGTGTACAGGGGCATAAACGCAGCAGTGATAGGATTGGAGAGGTTCGGTGAGCAAATGAAGACCCTTTGAAGTCATATTGCATGGTACCCATTCCACCGGTCTCAACTCTCCAGGTTTAAGGTATTCTTCCTTCAGCTAAAACATGCATGTGGAACCCAGAGTATGATCAACCATGTGAACGGGAGACGTGTTCAAATATGTCTCAGTTTTCCTCCCCTGGTACTCGGGTGCAACATTCCAGACGCTTTACTAACACTCTCCCCACTTGGAGAGTCAGCGCCTTTAACCTCCTGTTTGGCCCAGTTTGCAATTTCTGCGGAAGATGAACAGGAATAGGGAACACCAATGAGAGACTAGCTGGAGGTGTCTGGACGGGCAAATTTAACTCTCATTTCCCACCAGGAAGAGGAAATAACCAAAGGCTCAGCGTGCCGTGCCGGAACCAGATTAGGGCCTGAAGCCATCCTGCGGTGTTGCGGCCAGCTCAAAAGAAAGCGAGTTGAAGAAAGGAGCTCAGGGGCACTGTAATTCACAAACCTGCAGAGTTATAAATGACAGCTATCGTCCAAAAATATACTGAAGTAAGGCTGCCAAGAGGATTCGAAAGCGGGGCAGAATTGCAGGAAACCGATTTCAGGAGGTAGACTGGAATTGCATTGAAAGCATAGGAAAAGAGGCAGAACGTCCACAATGATGCACTTGGCCAAAAAGGGCGTATGCGTTTTTTCCTGAATATATTCAGGAAAAAACGCATACGCCCTTTTTGGCCAACCAAGCAAGCTTGCAAAGGAAATCTGCACTACAATGAAGTCTCACTTCCCCCCTGTCAAAAGGGCCATCTGAAGAAAGTGTAAAATCCAGAAAGGCAGGACAGGCCATGGAGAACTGGGAGCCTTGTTATGCTGATGGGCGGGATGTAAATTGCCAACAGACACTCGGGAGAAGTGTATGGTGTTTCCTGAAACATCTAAAAAACAAAGCAACAGAGCCTAGGGCACTTCCACTTATGGTCCTATAGCTTAGGGAAATTAAAATCAAAAAGACACAGCCACCCCAAAGTTTGGGACGCCTCTGTTTACAAGAACCTCGTTTACCGTACAAGTTCAATATCACAGAAAGTGAAAAATGGATAAAGAACTTGTGGTACTTACGTACAATGCAGTATCACTCAGCAATGAAATCTATGTCATCAGGCCCGTAGCAGCATAATGAGTGGATTCAGGTACGATGATTCTCACTGAAATAAGTCACACAGAAAAAGAAACATCATAAGATATCACTAATACACGGAATGTAAACTTGGCTACACAGGAACTGAATTCCAAAACAGAACAGGGTCTCAAATTTAGAAAACCAACTTATGCTTGCTTAAGGGGAAAGGTGAGTTGGGGTGCTGCATAAAACCAGAGATTGAAATGAGCACAGATAAAGTTCCTTAAGCCAAATATGGACTAGACAAGAGCTACTCCTTGCTCAACGAAATGGACTCAACACCCCATATTAAACGCCTAAGAATGTACCTGACTAGTAAGTATCTTAAAACCTATGGATTGCTATGTCTCCAAAAGAGAATCAAGCGTGTGTACAGGGGCATAAACGCAGCAGTGATAGGATTGGAGAGGTTCGGTGAGCAAATGAAGACCCTTTGAAGTCATATTGCATGGTACCCATTCCACCGGTCTCAACTCTCCAGGTTTAAGGTATTCTTCCTTCAGCTAAAACATGCATGTGGAACCCAGAGTATGATCAACCATGTGAACGGGAGACGTGTTCAAATATGTCTCAGTTTTCCTCCCCTGGTACTCGGGTGCAACATTCCAGACGCTTTACTAACACTCTCCCCACTTGGAGAGTCAGCGCCTTTAACCTCCTGTTTGGCCCAGTTTGCAATTTCTGCGGAAGATGAACAGGAATAGGGAACACCAATGAGAGACTAGCTGGAGGTGTCTGGACGGGCAAATTTAACTCTCATTTCCCACCAGGAAGAGGAAATAACCAAAGGCTCAGCGTGCCGTGCCGGAACCAGATTAGGGCCTGAAGCCATCCTGCGGTGTTGCGGCCAGCTCAAAAGAAAGCGAGTTGAAGAAAGGAGCTCAGGGGCACTGTAATTCACAAACCTGCAGAGTTATAAATGACAGCTATCGTCCAAAAATATACTGAAGTAAGGCTGCCAAGAGGACTCGAAAGCGGGGCAGAATTGCAGGAAACCGATTTCAGGAGGTAGACTGGAATTGCATTGAAAGCATAGGAAAAGAGGCAGAACGTCCACAATGATGCACTTGGCCAAAAAGGGCGTATGCGTTTTTTCCTGAATATATTCAGGAAAAAACGCATACGCCCTTTTTGGCCAACCAAGCAAGCTTGCAAAGGAAATCTGCACTACAATGAAGTCTCACTTCCCCCCGGTCAAAAGGGCCATCTGAAGAAAGTGTAAAATCCAGAAAGGCAGGACAGGCCATGGAGAACTGGGAGCCTTGTTATGCTGATGGGCGGGATGTAAATTGCCAACAGACACTCGGGAGAAGTGTATGGTGTTTCCTGAAACATCTAAAAAACAAAGCAACAGAGCCTAGGGCACTTCCACTTATGGTCCTATAGCTTAGGGAAATTAAAATCAAAAAGACACAGCCACCCCAAAGTTTGGGACGCCTCTGTTTACAAGAACCTCGTTTACCGTACAAGTTCAATATCACAGAAAGTGAAAAATGGATAAAGAACTTGTGGTACTTACGTACAATGCAGTATCACTCAGCAATGAAATCTATGTCATCAGGCCCGTAGCAGCATAATGAGTGGATTCAGGTACGATGATTCTCACTGAAATAAGTCACACAGAAAAAGAAACATCATAAGATATCACTAATACACGGAATGTAAACTTGGCTACACAGGAACTGAATTCCAAAACAGAACAGGGTCTCAAATTTAGAAAACCAACTTATGCTTGCTTAAGGGGAAAGGTGAGTTGGGGTGCTGCATAAAACAAGAGATTGAAATGAGCACAGATAAAGTTCCTTAAGCCAAATATGGACTAGACAAGAGCTACTCCTTGCTCAACGAAATGGACTCAACACCCCATATTAAACGCCTAAGAATGTACCTGACTAGTAAGTATCTTAAAACCTATGGATTGCTATGTCTCCAAAAGAGAATCAAGCGTGTGTACAGGGGCATAAACGCAGCAGTGATAGGATTGGAGAGGTTCGGTGAGCAAATGAAGACCCTTTGAAGTCATATTGCGTGGTACCCATTCCACGGGTCTCAACTCTCCAGGTTTAAGGTATTCTTCCTTCAGCTAAAACATGCATGTGGAACCCAGAGTATGATCAACCATGTGAACGGGAGACGTGTTCAAATATGTCTCAGTTTTCCTCCCCTGGTACTCGGGTGCAACATTCCAGACGCTTTACTAACACTCTCCCCACTTGGAGAGTCAACGCCTTTAACCTCCTGTTTGGCCCAGTTTGCAATTTCTGCGGAAGATGAACAGGAATAGGGAACACCAATGAGAGACTAGCTGGAGGTGTCTGGACGGGCAAATTTAACTCTCATTTCCCACCAAGAAGAGGAAATAACCAAAGGCTCAGCGTGCCGGGCCGGAACCAGATTAGGGCCTGAAGCCATCCTGCGGTGTTGCGGCCAGCTCAAAAGAAAGCGAGTTGAAGAAAGGAGCTCAGGGGCACTGTAATTCACAAACCTGCAGAGTTATAAATGACAGCTATCGTCCAAAAATATACTGAAGTAAGGCTGCCAAGAGGACTTGAAAGTGGGGCAGAATTGCAGGAAACCGATTTCAGGAGGTAGACTGGAATTGCATTGAAAGCATAGGAAAAGAGGCAGAACGTCCACAATGATGCACTTGGCCAAAAAGGGCGTATGCGTTTTTTCCTGAATATATTCAGGAAAAAACGCATACGCCCTTTTTGGCCAACCAAGCAAGCTTGCAAAGGAAATCTGCACTACAATGAAGTCTCACTTCCCCCCGGTCAAAAGGGCCATCTGAAAAAAGTGTAAAATCCAGAAAGGCAGGACAGGCCATGGAGAACTGGGAGCCTTGTTATGCTGATGGGCGGGATGTAAATTGCCAACAGACACTCGGGAGAAGTGTATGGTGTTTCCTGAAACATCTAAAAAACAAAGCAACAGAGCCTAGGGCACTTCCACTTATGGTCCTATAGCTTAGGGAAATTAAAATCAAAAAGACACAGCCACCCCAAAGTTTGGGACGCCTCTGTTTACAAGAACCTCGTTTACCATACAAGTTCAATATCACAGAAAGTGAAAAATGGATAAAGAACTTGTGGTACTTACGTACAATGCAGTATCACTCAGCAATAAAATCTATGTCATCAGGCCCTTAGCAGCACAATGAGTGGATTCAGGTAGGATGATTCTAACTGAAATAATTCACACAGAAAAAGAAACATCATAAGATATCAGTAATACACGGAATGTAAACTTGGCTACACAGGAACTGAATTACAGAACAGAACAGGGTCTCAAATTTAGAAAACCAACTTATGCTTGCTTAAGGGGAAAGGTGAGTTGGGGTGCTGCATAAAACCAGAGATTGAAACGAGCACAGATAAAGTTCCTTAAGCCAAATATGGAATAGACAGGAGCTACTCCTTGCTCAACGAAATGGACTCAACACCGCATATTAAACGCCTAAGAATGTACCTGACTAGTAAGTATCTTAAAACCTATGGATTGCTATGTCTCCGAAAGAGAATCAAGCATGTGTACAGGGGCATAAACGCAGCAGTGATAGGATTGGAGAGGTTCGGTGAGCAAATGAAGACCCTTTGAAGTCATATTGCATGGTACCCATTCCACGGGTTTCAACTACCCAGGTTTAAGGTATTCTTCCTTCAGCTAAAACATGCATGTGGAACCTAGAGTATGATCAACCATGTGATCGGGAGACGTGTTCAAATATGTCTCAGTTTTCGTACCCTGGTACTCGGGTGCAACATTCCAGACGCTTTACTAACACTCTCCCCACTTGGAGAGTCCATCCCTTTAATCTCCTGTTTGGCCCAGTTTGCAATTTCTGCGGAAGATGAACAGGAATAGCGAGAACCAATGAGAGACTAGCTGGAGGTGTCTGGACGGGCAAATTTAACTCTCATTTCCCACCAGAAAGAGGAATTAACCAAAGGCTCAGCGTGCCGTGCCGGAACCAGATTAGGGCCTGAAGCCATCCTGCGGTGTTGCGGCCAGGTCACAAGAAAGCGAGTTGAAGAAAGGAGCTCAGGGGCACTGTAATTCACAAACCTGCAGAGTTATAAATGACAGCTATCGTCCAAAAATATACTGAAGTAAGGCTGCCAAGAGGACTCGAAAGTGGGGCAGAATTGCAGGAAACCGATTTCAGGAGGTAGACTGGAATTGCATTGAAAGCATAGGAAAAGAGGCAGAACGTCCACAATGATGCACTTGGCCAAAAAGGGCGTATGCGTTTTTTCCTGAATATATTCAGGAAAAAACGCATACGCCCTTTTTGGCCAACCAAGCAAGCTTGCAAAGGAAATCTGCACTACAATGAAGTCTCACTTCCCCCCGGTCAAAAGGGCCATCTGAAAAAAGTGTAAAATCCAGAAAGGCAGGACAGGCCATGGAGAACTGGGAGCCTTGTTATGCTGATGGGCGGGATGTAAATTGCCAACAGACACTCGGGAGAAGTGTATGGTGTTTCCTGAAACATCTAAAAAACAAAGCAACAGAGCCTAGGGCACTTCCACTTATGGTCCTATAGCTTAGGGAAATTAAAATCAAAAAGACACAGCCACCCCAAAGTTTGGGACGCCTCTGTTTACAAGAACCTCGTTTACCGTACAAGTTCAACATCGCAGAAAGTGAAAAATGGATAAAGAAGTTGTGGTATTTACTTACAAAGCAATATCACTCAACAATGAAATCTATGTCATCAGGCCCTTAGCAGCACAGTGAGTGGATTCAGGTATGATGATTCTAACTGAAATAAGTCACACAGAAAAAGAAACATCATAAGATATCAGTAATACACGGAATGTAAACTTGGCTACACAGGAACTGAATTCCAAAACAGAACAGGGTCTCAAATTTAGAAAACCAACTTATGCTTGCTTAAGGGGAAAGGTGAGTTGGGGTGCTGCATAAAACCAGAGATTGAAACGAGCACAGATAAAGTTCCTTAAGCCAAATATGGAATAGACAAGAGCTACTCCTTGCTCAACGAAATGGACTCAACACCGCATATTAAACGCCTAAGAATGTACCTGACTAGTAAGTATCTTAAAACCTATGGATTGCTATGTCTCCAAAAGAGAATCAAGCGTGTGTACAGGGGCATAAACGCAGCAGTGATAGGATTGGAGAGGTTCGGTGAGCAAATGAAGACCCTTTGAAGTCATATTGCATGGTACCCATTCCACGGGTCTCAACTCTCCAGGTTTAAGGTATTCTTCCTTCAGCTAAAACATGCATGTGGAACCCAGAGTATGATCAAACATGTGAACGGGAGACGTGTTCAAATATGTCTCAGTTTTCATACCCTGGTACTCGGGTGCAACATTCCAGACGCTTTACTAACACTCTCCCCACTTGGAGAGTCAGCGTCTTTAACCTCCTGTTTGGCCCAGTTTGCAATTTCTGCGGAAGATGAACAGCAATAGGGAACACCAATGAGAGACTAGCTGGAGGTGTCTGGACGGGCAAATTTAACTCTCATTTCCCACCAGGAAGAGGAAATAACCAAAGGCTCAGCGTGCCGTGCCGGAACCAGATTAGGGCCTGAAGCCATCCTGCGGTGTTGCGGCCAGCTCAAAAGAAAGCGAGTTGAAGAAAGGAGCTCAGGGGCACTGTAATTCACAAACCTGCAGAGTTATAAATGACAGCTATCGTCCAAAAATATACTGAAGTAAGGCTGCCAAGAGGACTTGAAAGCGGGGCAGAATTGCAGGAAACCGATTTCAGGAGGTAGACTGGAATTGCATTGAAAGCATAGGAAAAGAGGCAGAACGTCCACAATGATGCACTTGGCCAAAAAGGGCGTATGCGTTTTTTCCTGAATATATTCAGGAAAAAACGCATACGCCCTTTTTGGCCAACCAAGCAAGCTTGCAAAGGAAATCTGCACTACAATGAAGTCTCACTTCCCCCCGGTCAAAAGGGCCATCTGAAAAAAGTGTAAAATCCAGAAAGGCAGGACAGGCCATGGAGACCTGGGAGCCTTGTTATGCTGATGGGCGGGATGTAAATTGCCAACAGACACTCGGGAGAAGTGTATGGTGTTTCCTGAAACATCTAAAAAACAAAGCAACAGAGCCTAGGGCACTTCCACTTATGGTCCTATAGCTTAGGGAAATTAAAATCAAAAAGACACAGCCACCCCAAAGTTTGGGGCACCTCTGTTTACAAGAACCTCGTTTACAGTACAAGTTCAACATCGCAGAAAGTGAAAAATGGATAAAGAACATGTGGTATTTACTGACAAAGCAATATCACTCAGCAATGAAATCTATGTCATCAGGCCCTTAGCAGCACAATGAGTGGATTCAGGTATGATGATTCTAACTGAAATAAGTCACACAGAAAAAGAAACATCATAAGATATCAGTAATACACGGAATGTAAACTTGGCTACACAGGAACTGAATTACAGAACAGAACAGGGTCTCAAATTTAGAAAACCAACTTATGCTTGCTTAAGGGGAAAGGTGAGTTGGGGTGCTGCATAAAACCAGAGATTGAAATGAGCACAGATAAAGTTCCTTAAGCCAAATATGGAATAGACAAGAGCTACTCCTTGCTCAACGAAATGGACTCAACACCGCATATTAAACGCCTAAGAATGTACCTGACTAGTAAGTATCTTAAAACCTATGGATTGCTATGTCTCCGAAAGAGAATCAAGCGTGTGTACAGGCGCATAAACGCAGCAGTGATAGGATTGGAGAGGTTCGGTGAGCAAATGAAGACCCTTTGAAGTCATATTGCATGGTACCCATTCCACGGGTCTCAACTCTCCAGGTTTAAGGTATTCTTCCTTCAGCTAAAACATGCATGTGGAACCCAGAGTATGATCAACCGTGTGAACGGGAGACGTGTTCAAATATGTCTCAGTTTTCGTACCCTGGTACTCGGGTGCAACATTCCAGACGCTTTACTAACACTCTCCCCACTTGGAAAGTCAGCGCCTTTAACCTCCTGTTTGGCCCAGTTTTCAATTTCTGCGGAAGATGAACAGGAACAGGGAACACCAATGAGAGACTAGCTGGAGGTGTCTGGACGGGCAAATTTAACTCTCATTTCCCACCAGGAAGAGGAAATAACCAAAGGCTCAGCGTGCCGTGCCGGAACCAGATTAGGGCCTGAAGCCATCCTGCGGTGTTGCGGCCAGGTCACAAGAAAGCGAGTTGAAGAAAGGAGCTCAGGGGCACTGTAATTCACAAACCTGCAGAGTTATAAATGACAGCTATCGTCCAAAAATATACTGAAGTAAGGCTGCCAAGAGGACTTGAAAGCGGGGCAGAAGTGCAGGAAACCGATTTCAGGAGGTAGACTGGAATTGCATTGAAAGCATAGGAAAAGAGGCAGAACGTCCACAATGATGCACTTGGCCAAAAAGGGCGTATGCGTTTTTTCCTGAATATATTCAGGAAAAAACGCATACGCCCTTTTTGGCCAACCAAGCAAGCTTGCAAAGGAAATCTGCACTACAATGAAGTCTCACTTCCCCCCGGTCAAAAGGGCCATCTGAAAAAAGTGTAAAATCCAGAAAGGCAGGACAGGCCATGGAGAACTGGGAGCCTTGTTATGCTGATGGGCGGGATGTAAATTGCCAACAGACACTCGGGAGAAGTGTATGGTGTTTCCTGAAACATCTAAAAAACAAAGCAACAGAGCCTAGGGCACTTCCACTTATGGTCCTATAGCTTAGGGAAATTAAAATCAAAAAGACACAGCCACCCCAAAGTTTGGGACGCCTCTGTTTACAAGAACCTCGTTTACCGTACAAGTTCAATATCACAGAAAGTGAAAAATGGATAAAGAACTTGTGGTACTTACGTACAATGCAGTATCACTCAGCAATGAAATCTATGTCATCAGGCCCGTAGCAGCATAATGAGTGGATTCAGGTACGATGATTCTCACTGAAATAAGTCACACAGAAAAAGAAACATCATAAGATATCACTAATACACGGAATGTAAACTTGGCTACACAGGAACTGAATTCCAAAACAGAACAGGGTCTCAAATTTAGAAAACCAACTTATGCTTGCTTAAGGGGAAAGGTGAGTTGGGGTGCTGCATAAAACCAGAGATTGAAATGAGCACAGATAAAGTTCCTTAAGCCAAATATGGACTAGACAAGAGCTACTCCTTGCTCAACGAAATGGACTCAACACCCCATATTAAACGCCTAAGAATGTACCTGACTAGTAAGTATCTTAAAACCTATGGATTGCTATGTCTCCAAAAGAGAATCAAGCGTGTGTACAGGGGCATAAACGCAGCAGTGATAGGATTGGAGAGGTTCGGTGAGCAAATGAAGACCCTTTGAAGTCATATTGCATGGTACCCATTCCACGGGTCTCAACTCTCCAGGTTTAAGGTATTCTTCCTTCAGCTAAAACATGCATGTGGAACCCAGAGTATGATCAACCATGTGAACGGGAGACGTGTTCAAATATGTCTCAGTTTTCCTCCCCTGGTACTCGGGTGCAACATTCCAGACGCTTTACTAACACTCTCCCCACTTGGAGAGTCAGCGCCTTTAACCTCCTGTTTGGCCCAGTTTGCAATTTCTGCGGAAGATGAACAGGAATAGGGAACACCAATGAGAGACTAGCTGGAGGTGTCTGGACGGGCAAATTTAACTCTCATTTCCCACCAGGAAGAGGAAATAACCAAACGCTCAGCGTGCCGTGCCGGAACCAGATTAGGGCCTGAAGCCATCCTGCGGTGTTGCGGCCAGCTCAAAAGAAAGCGAGTTGAAGAAAGGAGCTCAGGGGCACTGTAATTCACAAACCTGCAGAGTTATAAATGACAGCTATCGTCCAAAAATATACTGAAGTAAGGCTGCCAAGAGGATTCGAAAGCGGGGCAGAATTGCAGGAAACCGATTTCAGGAGGTAGACTGGAATTGCATTGAAAGCATAGGAAAAGAGGCAGAACGTCCACAATGATGCACTTGGCCAAAAAGGGCGTATGCGTTTTTTCCTGAATATATTCAGGAAAAAACGCATACGCCCTTTTTGGCCAACCAAGCAAGCTTGCAAAGGAAATCTGCACTACAATGAAGTCTCACTTCCCCCCTGTCAAAAGGGCCATCTGAAGAAAGTGTAAAATCCAGAAAGGCAGGACAGGCCATGGAGAACTGGGAGCCTTGTTATGCTGATGGGCGGGATGTAAATTGCCAACAGACACTCGGGAGAAGTGTATGGTGTTTCCTGAAACATCTAAAAAACAAAGCAACAGAGCCTAGGGCACTTCCACTTATGGTCCTATAGCTTAGGGAAATTAAAATCAAAAAGACACAGCCACCCCAAAGTTTGGGACGCCTCTGTTTACAAGAACCTCGTTTAACGTACAAGTTCAATATCACAGAAAGTGAAAAATGGATAAAGAACTTGTGGTACTTACGTACAATGCAGTATCACTCAGCAATGAAATCTATGTCATCAGGCCCGTAGCAGCATAATGAGTGGATTCAGGTACGATGATTCTCACTGAAATAAGTCACACAGAAAAAGAAACATCATAAGATATCACTAATACACGGAATGTAAACTTGGCTACACAGGAACTGAATTCCAAAACAGAACAGGGTCTCAAATTTAGAAAACCAACTTATGCTTGCTTAAGGGGAAAGGTGAGTTGGGGTGCTGCATAAAACCAGAGATTGAAATGAGCACAGATAAAGTTCCTTAAGCCAAATATGGACTAGACAAGAGCTACTCCTTGCTCAACGTAATGGACTCAACACCCCATATTAAAAGCCTAAGAATGTACCTGACTAGTAAGTATCTTAAAACCTATGGATTGCTATGTCTCCAAAAGAGAATCAAGCGTGTGTACAGGGGCATAAACGCAGCAGTGATAGGATTGGAGAGGTTCGGTGAGCAAATGAAGACCCTTTGAAGTCATATTGCATGGTACCCATTCCACCGGTCTCAACTCTCCAGGTTTAAGGTATTCTTCCTTCAGCTAATACATGCATGTGGAACCCAGAGTATGATCAACCATGTGAACGGGAGACGTGTTCAAATATGTCTCAGTTTTCCTCCCCTGGTACTCGGGTGCAACATTCCAGACGCTTTACTAACACTCTCCCCACTTGGAGAGTCAGCGCCTTTAACCTCCTGTTTGGCCCAGTTTGCAATTTCTGCGGAAGATGAACAGGAATAGGGAACACCAATGAGAGACTAGCTGGAGGTGTCTGGACGGGCAAATTTAACTCTCATTTCCCACCAGGAAGAGGAAATAACCAAAGGCTCAGCGTGCCGTGCCGGAACCAGATTAGGGCCTGAAGCCATCCTGCGGTGTTGCGGCCAGCTCAAAAGAAAGCGAGTTGAAGAAAGGAGCTCAGGGGCACTGTAATTCACAAACCTGCAGAGTTATAAATGACAGCTATCGTCCAAAAATATACTGAAGTAAGGCTGCCAAGAGGACTCGAAAGCGGGGCAGAATTGCAGGAAACCGATTTCAGGAGGTAGACTGGAATTGCATTGAAAGCATAGGAAAAGAGGCAGAACGTCCACAATGATGCACTTGGCCAAAAAGGGCGTATGCGTTTTTTCCTGAATATATTCAGGAAAAAACGCATACGCCCTTTTTGGCCAACCAAGCAAGCTTGCAAAGGAAATCTGCACTACAATGAAGTCTCACTTCCCCCCTGTCAAAAGGGCCATCTGAAGAAAGTGTAAAATCCAGAAAGGCAGGACAGGCCATGGAGAACTGGGAGCCTTGTTATGCTGATGGGCGGGATGTAAATTGCCAACAGACACTCGGGAGAAGTGTATGGTGTTTCCTGAAACATCTAAAAAACAAAGCAACAGAGCCTAGGGCACTTCCACTTATGGTCCTATAGCTTAGGGAAATTAAAATCAAAAAGACACAGCCACCCCAAAGTTTGGGACGCCTCTGTTTACAAGAACCTCGTTTAACGTACAAGTTCAATATCACAGAAAGTGAAAAATGGATAAAGAACTTGTGGTACTTACGTACAATGCAGTATCACTCAGCAATGAAATCTATGTCATCAGGCCCGTAGCAGCATAATGAGTGGATTCAGGTACGATGATTCTCACTGAAATAAGTCACACAGAAAAAGAAACATCATAAGATATCACTAATACACGGAATGTAAACTTGGCTACACAGGAACTGAATTCCAAAACAGAACAGGGTCTCAAATTTAGAAAACCAACTTATGCTTGCTTAAGGGGAAAGGTGAGTTGGGGTGCTGCATAAAACCAGAGATTGAAATGAGCACAGATAAAGTTCCTTAAGCCAAATATGGACTAGACAAGAGCTACTCCTTGCTCAACGAAATGGACTCAACACCCCATATTAAACGCCTAAGAATGTACCTGACTAGTAAGTATCTTAAAACCTATGGATTGCTATGTCTCCAAAAGAGAATCAAGCGTGTGTACAGGGGCATAAACGCAGCAGTGATAGGATTGGAGAGGTTCGGTGAGCAAATGAAGACCCTTTGAAGTCATATTGCATGGTACCCATTCCACGGGTCTCAACTCTCCAGGTTTAAGGTATTCTTCCTTCAGCTAAAACATGCATGTGGAACCCAGAGTATGATCAACCATGTGAACGGGAGACGTGTTCAAATATGTCTCAGTTTTCCTCCCCTGGTACTCGGGTGCAACATTCCAGACGCTTTACTAACACTCTCCCCACTTGGAGAGTCAGCGCCTTTAACTTCCTGTTTGGCCCAGTTTGCAATTTCTGCGGAAGATGAACAGGAATAGGGAACACCAATGAGAGACTAGCTGGAGGTGTCTGGACGGGCAAATTTAACTCTCATTTCCCACCAGGAAGAGGAAATAACCAAAGGCTCAGCGTGCCGGGCCGGAACCAGATTAGGGCCTGAAGCCATCCTGCGGTGTTGCGGCCAGCTCAAAAGAAAGCGAGTTGAAGAAAGGAGCTCAGGGGCACTGTAATTCACAAACCTGCAGAGTTATAAATGACAGCTATCGTCCAAAAATATACTGAAGTAAGGCTGCCAAGAGGACTCGAAAGCGGGGCAGAATTGCAGGAAACCGATTTCAGGAGGTAGACTGGAATTGCATTGAAAGCATAGGAAAAGAGGCAGAACGTCCACAATGATGCACTTGGCCAAAAAGGGCGTATGCGTTTTTTCCTGAATATATTCAGGAAAAAACGCATACGCCCTTTTTGGCCAACCAAGCAAGCTTGCAAAGGAAATCTGCACTACAATGAAGTCTCACTTCCCCCCGGTCAAAAGGGCCATCTGAAGAAAGTGTAAAATCCAGAAAGGCAGGACAGGCCATGGAGAACTGGGAGCCTTGTTATGCTGATGGGCGGGATGTAAATTGCTAACAGACACTCGGGAGAAGTGTATGGTGTTTCCTGAAACATCTAAAAAACAAAGCAACAGAGCCTAGGGCACTTCCACTTATGGTCCTATAGCTTAGGGAAATTAAAATCAAAAAGACACAGCCACCCCTAAGTTTGGGACGCCTCTGTTTACAAGAACCTCATTTACCGTACAAGTTCAATATCACAGAAAGTGAAAAATGGATAAAGAACTTGTGGTACTTACGTACAATGCAGTATCACTCAGCAATGAAATCTATGTCATCAGGCCCGTAGCAGCATAATGAGTGGATTCAGGTACGATGATTCTCACTGAAATAAGTCACACAGAAAAAGAAACATCATAAGATATCACTAATACACGGAATGTAAACTTGGCTACACAGGAACTGAATTCCAAAACAGAACAGGGTCTCAAATTTAGAAAACCAACTTATGCTTGCTTAAGGGGAAAGGTGAGTTGGGGTGCTGCATAAAACAAGAGATTGAAATGAGCACAGATAAAGTTCCTTAAGCCAAATATGGACTAGACAAGAGCTACTCCTTGCTCAACGAAATGGACTCAACACCCCATATTAAACGCCTAAGAATGTACCTGACTAGTAAGTATCTTAAAACCTATGGATTGCTATGTCTCCAAAAGAGAATCAAGCGTGTGTACAGGGGCATAAACGCAGCAGTGATAGGATTGGAGAGGTTCGGTGAGCAAATGAAGACCCTTTGAAGTCATATTGCGTGGTACCCATTCCACGGGTCTCAACTCTCCAGGTTTAAGGTATTCTTCCTTCAGCTAAAACATGCATGTGGAACCCAGAGTATGATCAACCATGTGAACGGGAGACGTGTTCAAATATGTCTCAGTTTTCCTCCCCTGGTACTCGGGTGCAACATTCCAGACGCTTTACTAACACTCGCCCCACTTGGAGAGTCAACGCCTTTAACCTCCTGTTTGGCCCAGTTTGCAATTTCTGCGGAAGATGAACAGGAATAGGGAACACCAATGAGAGACTAGCTGGAGGTGTCTGGACGGGCAAATTTAACTCTCATTTCCCACCAGGAAGAGGAAATAACCAAAGGCTCAGCGTGCCGGGCCGGAACCAGATTAGGGCCTGAAGCCATCCTGCGGTGTTGCGGCCAGCTCAAAAGAAAGCGAGTTGAAGAAAGGAGCTCAGGGGCACTGTAATTCACAAACCTGCAGAGTTATAAATGACAGCTATCGTCCAAAAATATACTGAAGTAAGGCTGCCAAGAGGACTTGAAAGTGGGGCAGAATTGCAGGAAACCGATTTCAGGAGGTAGACTGGAATTGCATTGAAAGCATAGGAAAAGAGGCAGAACGTCCACAATGATGCACTTGGCCAAAAAGGGCGTATGCGTTTTTTCCTGAATATATTCAGGAAAAAACGCATACGCCCTTTTTGGCCAACCAAGCAAGCTTGCAAAGGAAATCTGCACTACAATGAAGTCTCACTTCCCCCCGGTCAAAAGGGCCATCTGAAAAAAGTGTAAAATCCAGAAAGGCAGGACAGGCCATGGAGAACTGGGAGCCTTGTTATGCTGATGGGCGGGATGTAAATTGCCAACAGACACTCGGGAGAAGTGTATGGTGTTTCCTGAAACATCTAAAAAACAAAGCAACAGAGCCTAGGGCACTTCCACTTATGGTCCTATAGCTTAGGGAAATTAAAATCAAAAAGACACAGCCACCCCAAAGTTTGGGACGCCTCTGTTTACAAGAACCTCGTTTACAGTACAAGTTCAATATCACAGAAAGTGAAAAATGGATAAAGAACTTGTGGTACTTACGTACAATGCAGTATCACTCAGCAATAAAATCTATGTCATCAGGCCCTTAGCAGCACAATGAGTGGATTCAGGTAGGATGATTCTAACTGAAATAAGTCACACAGAAAAAGAAACATCATAAGATATCAGTAATACACGGAATGTAAACTTGGCTACACAGGAACTGAATTACAGAACAGAACAGGGTCTCAAATTTAGAAAACCAACTTATGCTTGCTTAAGGGGAAAGGTGAGTTGGGGTGCTGCATAAAACCAGAGATTGAAACGAGCACAGATAAAGTTCCTTAAGCCAAATATGGAATAGACAGGAGCTACTCCTTGCTCAACGAAATGGACTCAACACCGCATATTAAACGCCTAAGAATGTACCTGACTAGTAAGTATCTTAAAACCTATGGATTGCTATGTCTCCGAAAGAGAATCAAGCATGTGTACAGGGGCATAAACGCAGCAGTGATAGGATTGGAGAGGTTCGGTGAGCAAATGAAGACCCTTTGAAGTCATATTGCATGGTACCCATTCCACGGGTTT
This sequence comes from Globicephala melas, assembly GCF_963455315.2. NCBI lineage: Eukaryota > Metazoa > Chordata > Mammalia > Artiodactyla > Delphinidae > Globicephala > Globicephala melas. The sequence goes on from NW_027207343.1 coordinate 323,747, forward strand.
CAACTACCCAGGTTTAAGGTATTCTTCCTTCAGCTAAAACATGCATGTGGAACCTAGAGTATGATCAACCATGTGATCGGGAGACGTGTTCAAATATGTCTCAGTTTTCGTACCCTGGTACTCGGGTGCAACATTCCAGACGCTTTACTAACACTCTCCCCACTTGGAGAGTCCGTCCCTTTAATCTCCTGTTTGGCCCAGTTTGCAATTTCTGCGGAAGATGAACAGGAATAGCGAGAACCAATGAGAGACTAGCTGGAGGTGTCTGGACGGGCAAATTTAACTCTCATTTCCCACCAGAAAGAGGAATTAACCAAAGGCTCAGCGTGCCGTGCCGGAACCAGATTAGGGCCTGAAGCCATCCTGCGGTGTTGCGGCCAGGTCACAAGAAAGCGAGTTGAAGAAAGGAGCTCAGGGGCACTGTAATTCACAAACCTGCAGAGTTATAAATGACAGCTATCGTCCAAAATTATACTGAAGTAAGGCTGCCAAGAGGACTCGAAAGTGGGGCAGAATTGCAGGAAACCGATTTCAGGAGGTAGACTGGAATTGCATTGAAAGCATAGGAAAAGAGGCAGAACGTCCACAATGATGCACTTGGCCAAAAAGGGCGTATGCGTTTTTTCCTGAATATATTCAGGAAAAAACGCATACGCCCTTTTTGGCCAACCAAGCAAGCTTGCAAAGGAAATCTGCACTACAATGAAGTCTCACTTCCCCCCGGTCAAAAGGGCCATCTGAAAAAAGTGTAAAATCCAGAAAGGCAGGACAGGCCATGGAGAACTGGGAGCCTTGTTATGCTGATGGGCGGGATGTAAATTGCCAACAGACACTCGGGAGAAGTGTATGGTGTTTCCTGAAACATCTAAAAAACAAAGCAACAGAGCCTAGGGCACTTCCACTTATGGTCCTATAGCTTAGGGAAATTAAAATCAAAAAGACACAGCCACCCCAAAGTTTGGGACGCCTCTGTTTACAAGAACCTCGTTTACCGTACAAGTTCAACATCGCAGAAAGTGAAAAATGGATAAAGAAGTTGTGGTATTTACTTACAAAGCAATATCACTCAACAATGAAATCTATGTCATCAGGCCCTTAGCAGCACAGTGAGTGGATTCAGGTATGATGATTCTAACTGAAATAAGTCACACAGAAAAAGAAACATCATAAGATATCAGTAATACACGGAATGTAAACTTGGCTACACAGGAACTGAATTCCAAAACAGAACAAGGTCTCAAATTTAGAAAACCAACTTATGCTTGCTTAAGGGGAAAGGTGAGTTGGGGTGCTGCATAAAACCAGAGATTGAAACGAGCACAGATAAAGTTCCTTAAGCCAAATATGGAATAGACAAGAGCTACTCCTTGCTCAACGAAATGGACTCAACACCGCATATTAAACGCCTAAGAATGTACCTGACTAGTAAGTATCTTAAAACCTATGGATTGCTATGTCTCCAAAAGAGAATCAAGCGTGTGTACAGGGGCATAAACGCAGCAGTGATAGGATTGGAGAGGTTCGGTGAGCAAATGAAGACCCTTTGAAGTCATATTGCATGGTACCCATTCCACGGGTCTCAACTCTCCAGGTTTAAGGTATTCTTCCTTCAGCTAAAACATGCATGTGGAACCCAGAGTATGATCAAACATGTGAACGGGAGACGTGTTCAAATATGTCTCAGTTTTCATACCCTGGTACTCGGGTGCAACATTCCAGACGCTTTACTAACACTCTCCCCACTTGGAGAGTCAGCGTCTTTAACCTCCTGTTTGGCCCAGTTTGCAATTTCTGCGGAAGATGAACAGGAATAGGGAACACCAATGAGAGACTAGCTGGAGGTGTCTGGACGGGCAAATTTAACTCTCATTTCCCACCAGGAAGAGGAAATAACCAAAGGCTCAGCGTGCCGTGCCGGAACCAGATTAGGGCCTGAAGCCATCCTGCGGTGTTGCGGCCAGCTCAAAAGAAAGCGAGTTGAAGAAAGGAGCTCAGGGGCACTGTAATTCACAAACCTGCAGAGTTATAAATGACAGCTATCGTCCAAAAATATACTGAAGTAAGGCTGCCAAGAGGACTTGAAAGCGGGGCAGAATTGCAGGAAACCGATTTCAGGAGGTAGACTGGAATTGCATTGAAAGCATAGGAAAAGAGGCAGAACGTCCACAATGATGCACTTGGCCAAAAAGGGCGTATGCGTTTTTTCCTGAATATATTCAGGAAAAAACGCATACGCCCTTTTTGGCCAACCAAGCAAGCTTGCAAAGGAAATCTGCACTACAATGAAGTCTCACTTCCCCCCGGTCAAAAGGGCCATCTAAAAAAAGTGTAAAATCCAGAAAGGCAGGACAGGCCATGGAGAACTGGGAGCCTTGTTATGCTGATGGGCGGGATGTAAATTGCCAACAGACACTCGGGAGAAGTGTATGGTGTTTCCTGAAACATCTAAAAAACAAAGCAACAGAGCCTAGGGCACTTCCACTTATGGTCCTATAGCTTAGGGAAATTAAAATCAAAAAGACACAGCCACCCCAAAGTTTGGGACGCCTCTGTTTACAAGAACCTCGTTTACCGTACAAGTTCAACATCGCAGAAAGTGAAAAATGGATAAAGAAGTTGTGGTATTTACTTACAAAGCAATATCACTCAGCAATGAAATCTATGTCATCAGGCCCTTAGCAGCACAATGAGTGGATTCAGGTATGATGATTCTAACTGAAATAAGTCACACAGAAAAAGAAACATCATAAGATATCAGTAATACACGGAATGTAAACTTGGCTACACAGGAACTGAATTCCAAAACAGAACAGGGTCTCAAATTTAGAAAACCAACTTATGCTTGCTTAAGGGTAAAGGTGAGTTGGGGTGCTGCATAAAACCAGAGATTGAAATGAGCACAGATAAAGTTCCTTGAGCCAAATATGGACTAGACAAGAGCTCCTCCTTGCTCAATGAAATGGACTCGACACCCCATATTAAACGCCTAAGAATGTACCTGACTAGTAAGTATCTTAAAACCTATGGATTGCTATGTCTCCAACAGAGAATCAAGCGTGTGTACAGGGGCATAAACGCAGCAGTGATAGGATTGGAGAGGTTCGGTGAGCAAATGAAGACCCTTTGAAGTCATATTGCATGGTACCCATTCCACGGGTCTCAACTCTCCAGGTTTAAGGTATTCTTCCTTCAGCTAAAACATGCATGTGGAACCCAGAGTATGATCAACCATGTGAATGGGAGACGTGTTCAAATATGTCTCAGTTTTCCTCCCCTGGTACTCGGGTGCAACATTCCAGACGCTTTACTAACACTCTCCCCACTTGGAGAGTCAGCGCCTTTAACTTCCTGTTTGGCCCAGTTTGCAATTTCTGCGGAAGATGAACAGGAATAGGGAACACCAATGAGAGACTAGCTGGAGGTGTCTGGACGGGCAAATTTAACTCTCATTTCCCACCAGGAAGAGGAAATAACCAAAGGCTCAGCGTGCCGTGCCGGAACCAGATTAGGGCCTGAAGCCATCCTGCGGTGTTGCGGCCAGCTCAAAAGAAAGCGAGTTGAAGAAAGGAGCTCAGGGGCACTGTAATTCACAAACCTGCAGAGTTATAAATGACAGCTATCGTCCAAAAATATACTGAAGTAAGGCTGCCAAGAGGACTTGAAAGCGGGGCAGAATTGCAGGAAACCGATTTCAGGAGGTAGACTGGAATTGCATTGAAAGCATAGGAAAAGAGGCAGAACGTCCACAATGATGCACTTGGCCAAAAAGGGCGTATGCGTTTTTTCCTGAATATATTCAGGAAAAAACGCATACGCCCTTTTTGGCCAACCAAGCAAGCTTGCAAAGGAAATCTGCACTACAATGAAGTCTCACTTCCCCCCGGTCAAAAGGGCCATCTGAAAAAAGTGTAAAATCCAGAAAGGCAGGACAGGCCATGGAGAACTGGGAGCCTTGTTATGCTGATGGGCGGGATGTAAATTGCCAACAGACACTCGGGAGAAGTGTATGGTGTTTCCTGAAACATCTAAAAAACAAAGCAACAGAGCCTAGGGCACTTCCACTTATGGTCCTATAGCTTAGGGAAATTAAAATCAAAAAGACACAGCCACCCCAAAGTTTGGGACGCCTCTGTTTACAAGAACCTCGTTTACCGTACAAGTTCAATATCACAGAAAGTGAAAAATGGATAAAGAACTTGTGGTACTTACGTACAATGCAGTATCACTCAGCAATGAAATCTATGTCATCAGGCCCGTAGCAGCATAATGAGTGGATTCAGGTACGATGATTCTCACTGAAATAAGTCACACAGAAAAAGAAACATCATAAGATATCACTAATACACGGAATGTAAACTTGGCTACACAGGAACTGAATTCCAAAACAGAACAGGGTCTCAAATTTAGAAAACCAACTTATGCTTGCTTAAGGGGAAAGGTGAGTTGGGGTGCTGCATAAAACCAGAGATTGAAGTGAGCCCAGATAAAGTTCCTTAAGCCAAATATGGAATAGACAAGAGCTACTCCTTGCTCAACGAAATGGACTCGACACCCCATATTAAACGCCTAAGAATGTACCTGACTAGTAAGTATCTTAAAACCTATGGATTGCTATGTCTCCAAAAGAGAATCAAGCGTGTGTACAGGGGCATAAACGCAGCAGTGATAGGATTGGAGAGGTTCGGTGAGCAAATGAAGACCCTTTGAAGTCCTATTGCATGGTACCCATTCCACGGGTCTCAACTCTCCAGGTTTAAGGTATTCTTCCTTCAGCTAAAACATGCATGTGGAACCCCGAGTATGATCAACCATGTGAACGGGAGACGTGTTCAAATATGTCTCAGTTTTCCTCCCCTGGTACTCGGGTGCAACATTCCAGACGCTTTACTAACACTCTCCCCACTTGGAGAGTCAGCGCCTTTAACCTCCTGTTTGGCCCAGTTTGCAATTTCTGCGGAAGATGAACAGGAATAGGGAACACCAATGAGAGACTAGCTGGAGGTGTCTGGACGGGCAAATTTAACTATCATTTCCCACCAGGAAGAGGAAATAACCAAAGGCTCAGCGTGCCGTGCCGGAACCAGATTAGGGCCTGAAGCCATCCTGCGTTGTTGCGGCCAGCTCACAAGAAAGCCAGTTGAAGAAAGGAGCTCAGGGGCACTGTAATTCACAAACCTGCAGAGTTATAAATGACAGCTATCGTCCAAAAATATACTGAAGTAAGGCTGCCAAGAGGACTTGAAAGCGGGGCAGAATTGCAGGAAACCGATTTCAGGAGGTAGACTGGAATTGCATTGAAAGCATAGGAAAAGAGGCAGCACGTCCACAATGATGCACTTGGCCAAAAAGGTCGTATGCGTTTTTTCCTGAATATATTCAGGAAAAAACGCATACGCCCTTTTTGGCCAACCAAGCAAGCTTGCAAAGGAAATCTGCACTACAATGAAGTCTCACTTCCCCCCGGTCAAAAGGGCCATCTGAAAAAAGTGTAAAATCCAGAAAGGCAGGACAGGCCATGGAGAACTGGGAGCCTTGTTATGCTGATGGGCGGGATGTAAATTGCCAACAGACACTCGGGAGAAGTGTATGGTGTTTCCTGAAACATCTAAAAAACAAAGCAACAGAGCCTAGGGCACTTCCACTTATGGTCCTATAGCTTAGGGAAATTAAAATCAAAAAGACACAGCCACCCCAAAGTTAGGGACGCCTCTGTTTACAAGAACCTCGTTTACCGTACAAGTTCAACATCGCAGAAAGTGAAAAATGGATAAAGAAGTTGTGGTATTTACTTACAAAGCAATATCACTCAGCAATGAAATCTATGTCATCAGGCCCTTAGCAGCACAATGAGTGGATTCAGGTATGATGATTCTAACTGAAATAAGTCACACAGAAAAAGAAACATCATAAGATATCAGTAATACATGGAATGTAAACTTGGCTACACAGGAACTGAATTCCAAAACAGAACAGGGTCTCAAATTTAGAAAACCAACTTATGCTTGCTTAAGGGTAAAGGTGAGTTGGGGTGCTGCATAAAACCAGAGATTGAAACGAGCACAGCTAAAGTTCCTTAAGCCAAATATGGAATAGACAAGAGCTACTCCTTGCTCAACGAAATGGACTCAACACCGCATATTAAACGCCTAAGAATGTACCTGACTAGTAAGTATCTTAAAACCTATGGATTGCTATGTCTCCGAAAGAGAATCAAGCATGTGTACAGGGGCATAAACGCAGCAGTGATAGGATTGGAGAGGTTCGGTGAGCAAATGAAGACCCTTTGAAGTCATATTGCATGGTACCCATTCCACGGGTTTCAACTACCCAGGTTTAAGGTATTCTTCCTTCAGCTAAAACATGCATGTGGAACCTAGAGTATGATCAACCATGTGATCGGGAGACGTGTTCAAATATGTCTCAGTTTTCGTACCCTGGTACTCGGGTGCAACATTCCAGACGCTTTACTAACACTCTCCCGACTTGGAGAGTCCGTCCCTTTAATCTCCTGTTTGGCCCAGTTTGCAATTTCTGCGGAAGATGAACAGGAATAGCGAGAACCAATGAGAGACTAGCTGGAGGTGTCTGGACGGGCAAATTTAACTCTCATTTCCCACCAGAAAGAGGAATTAACCAAAGGCTCAGCGTGCCGTGCCGGAACCAGATTAGGGCCTGAAGCCATCCTGCGGTGTTGCGGCCAGGTCACAAGAAACCGAGTTGAAGAAAGGAGCTCAGGGGCACTGTAATTCACAAACCTGCAGAGTTATAAATGACAGCTATCGTCCAAAAATATACTGAAGTAAGGCTGCCAAGAGGACTCGAAAGCGGGGCAGAATTGCAGGAAACCGATTTCAGGAGGTAGACTGGAATTGCATTGAAAGCATAGGAAAAGAGGCAGAACGTCCACAATGATGCACTTGGCCAAAAAGGGCGTATGCGTTTTTTCCTGAATATATTCAGGAAAAAACGCATACGCCCTTTTTGGCCAACCAAGCAAGCTTGCAAAGGAAATCTGCACTACAATGAAGTCTCACTTCCCCCCGGTCAAAAGGGCCATCTGAAAAAAGTGTAAAATCCAGAAAGGCAGGACAGGCCATGGAGAACTGGGAGCCTTGTTATGCTGATGGGCGGGATGTAAATTGCCAACAGCCACTCGGGAGAAGTGTATGGTGTTTCCTGAAACATCTAAAAAACAAAGCAACAGAGCCTAGGGCACTTCCACTTATGGTCCTATAGCTTAGGGAAATTAAAATCAAAAAGACACAGCCACCCCAAAGTTTGGGACGCCTCTGTTTACAAGAACCTCGTTTACAGTACAAGTTCAACATCGCAGAAAGTGAAAAATGGATAAAGAAGGTGTGGTATTTACTTACAAAGCAATATCACTCAGCAATGAAATCTATGTCATCAGGCCCTTAGCAGCACAATGAGTGGATTCAGGTATGATGATTCTAACTGAAATAAGTCACACAGAAAAAGAAACATCATAAGATATCACTAATACACGGAATGTAAACTTGGCTACACAGGAACTGAATTCCAAAACAGAACAGGGTCTCAAATTTAGAAAACCAACTTATGCTTGCTTAAGGGTAAAGGTGAGTTGGGGTGCTGCATAAAACCAGAGATTGAAACGAGCACAGATAAAGTTCCTTAAGCCAAATATGGAATAGACAAGAGCTACTCCTTGCTCAACGAAATGGACTCAACACCGCATATTAAACGCCTAAGAATGTACCTGACTAGTAAGTATCTTAAAACCTATGGATTGCTATGTCTCCAAAAGAGAATCAAGCATGTGTACAGGGGCATAAACGCAGCAGTGATAGGATTGGAGAGGTTCGGTGAGCAAATGAAGACCCTTTGAAGTCATATTGCATGGTACCCATTCCACGGGTCTCAACTCTCCAGGTTTAAGGTATTCTTCCTTCAGCTAAAACATGCATGTGGAACCCAGAGTATGATCAAACATGTGAACGGGAGACGTGTTCAAATATGTCTCAGTTTTCATACCCTGGTACTCGGGTGCAACATTCCAGATGCTTTACTAACACTCTCCCCACTTGGAGAGTCAGCGTCTTTAACCTCCTGTTTGGCCCAGTTTGCAATTTCTGCGGAAGATGAACAGGAATAGGGAACACCAATGAGAGACTAGCTGGAGGTGTCTGGACGGGCAAATTTAACTCTCATTTCCCACCAGGAAGAGGAAATAACCAAAGGCTCCGCGTGCCGTGCCGGAACCAGATTAGGGCCTGAAGCCATCCTGCGGTGTTGCGGCCAGCTCAAAAGAAAGCGAGTTGAAGAAAGGAGCTCAGGGGCACTGTAATTCACAAACCTGCAGAGTTATAAATGACAGCTATCGTCCAAAAATATACTGAAGTAAGGCTGCCAAGAGGACTTGAAAGCGGGGCAGAATTGCAGGAAACCGATTTCAGGAGGTAGACTGGAATTGCATTGAAAGCATAGGAAAAGAGGCAGAACGTCCACAATGATGCACTTGGCCAAAAAGGGCGTATGCGTTTTTTCCTGAATATATTCAGGAAAAAACGCATACTCCCTTTTTGGCCAACCAAGCAAGCTTGCAAAGGAAATCTGCACTACAATGAAGTCTCACTTCCCCCCGGTCAAAAGGGCCATCTGAAAAAAGTGTAAAATCCAGAAAGGCAGGACAGGCCATGGAGAACTGGGAGCCTTGTTATGCTGATGGGCGGGATGTAAATTGCCAACAGACACTCGGGAGAAGTGTATGGTGTTTCCTGAAACATCTAAAAAACAAAGCAACAGAGCCTAGGGCACTTCCACTTATGGTCCTATAGCTTAGGGAAATTAAAATCAAAAAGACACAGCCACCCCAAAGTTTGGGACGCCTCTGTTTACAAGAACCTCGTTTACCGTACAAGTTCAACATCGCAGAAAGTGAAAAATGGATAAAGAAGTTGTGGTATTTACTTACAAAGCAATATCACTCAGCAATGAAATCTATGTCATCAGGCCCTTAGCAGCACAATGAGTGGATTCAGGTATGATGATTCTAACTGAAATAAGTCACACAGAAAAAGAAACATCATAAGATATCAGTAATACACGGAATGTAAACTTGGCTACACAGGAACTGAATTCCAAAACAGAACAGGGTCTCAAATTTGGAAAACCAACTTATGCTTGCTTAAGGGGAAAGGTGAGTTGGGGTGCTGCATAAAACCAGAGATTGAAATGAGCACAGATAAAGTTCCTTAAGCCAAATATGGACTAAACAAGAGCTCCTCCTTGCTCAATGAAATGGACTCGACACCCCATATTAAACGCCTAAGAATGTACCTGACTAGTAAGTATCTTAAAACCTATGGATTGCTATGTCTCCAAAAGAGAATCAAGCGTGTGTACAGGGGCATAAACGCAGCAGTGATAGGATTGGAGAGGTTCGGTGAGCAAATGAAGACCCTTTGAAGTCATATTGCATGGTACCCATTCCACGGGTCTCAACTCTCCAGGTTTAAGGTATTCTTCCTTCAGCTAAAACATGCATGTGGAACCCCGAGTATGATCAACCATGTGAACGGGAGACGTGTTCAAATATGTCTCAGTTTTCATACCCTGGTACTCGGGTGCAACATTCCAGACACTTTACTAACACTCTCCCCACTTGGAGAGTCAGCGCCTTTAACCTCCTGTTTGGCCCAGTTTGCAATTTCTGCGGAAGATGAACAGGAATAGGGAACACCAATGAGAGACTAGCTGGAGGTGTCTGGACGGGCAAATTTAACTCTCATTTCCCACCAGGAAGAGGAAATAACCAAAGGCTCAGCGTGCCGTGCCGGAACCAGATTAGGGCCTGAAGCCATTCTGTGGTGTTGCGGCCAGCTCAAAAGAAAGCGAGTTGAAGAAAGGAGCTCAGGGGCACTGTAATTCACAAACCTGCAGAGTTATAAATGACAGCTATCGTCCAAAAATATACTGAAGTAAGGCTGCCAAGAGGACTTGAAAGCGGGGCAGAATTGCAGGAAACCGATTTCAGGAGGTAGACTGGAATTGCATTGAAAGCATAGGAAAAGAGGCAGAACGTCCACAATGATGCACTTGGCCAAAAAGGGCGTATGCGTTTTTTCCTGAATATATTCAGGAAAAAACGCATACGCCCTTTTTGGCCAACCAAGCAAGCTTGCAAAGGAAATCTGCACTACAATGAAGTCTCACTTCCCCCCGGTCAAAAGGGCCATCTGAAATAAGTGTAAAATCCAGAAAGGCAGGACAGGCCATGGAGAACTGGGAGCCTTGTTATGCTGATGGGCGGGATGTAAATTGCCAACAGACACTCGGGAGAAGTGTATGGTGTTTCCTGAAACATCTGAAAAACAAAGCAACAGAGCCTAGGGCACTTCCACTTATGGTCCTATAGCTTAGGGAAATTAAAATCAAAAAGACACAGCCACCCCAAAGTTTGGGACGCCTCTGTTTACAACAACCTCGTTTACCGTACAAGTTCAACATCGCAGAAAGTGAAAAATGGATAAAGAAGTTGTGGTATTTACTTACAAAGCAATATCACTCAGCAATGAAATCTATGTCATCAGGCCCTTAGCAGCACAATGAGTGGATTCAGGTATGATGATTCTAACTGAAATAAGTCACACAGAAAAAGAAACATCATAAGATATCAGTAATACACGGAATGTAAACTTGGCTACACAGGAACTGAATTACAGAACAGAACAGGGTCTCAAATTTAGAAAACCAACTTATGCTTGCTTAAGGGGAAAGGTGAGTTGGGGTGCTGCATAAAACCAGAGATTGAAATGAGCACAGATAAAGTTCCTTAAGCCAAATATGGAATAGACAAGAGCTACTCCTTGCTCAATGAAATGGACTCAACACCGCATATTAAACGCCTAAGAATGTACCTGACTAGTAAGTATCTTAAAACCTATGGATTGCTATGTCTCCGAAAGAGAATCAAGCATGTGTACAGGGGCATAAACGCAGCAGTGATAGGATTGGAGAGGTTCGGTGAGCAAATGAAGACCCTTTGAAGTCATATTGCATGGTACCCATTCCACGGGTCTCAACTCTCCGGGTTTAAGGTATTCTTCCTTCAGCTAAAACATGCATGTGGAACCCAGAGTATGATCAACCATGTGATCGGGAGACGTGTTCAAATATGTCTCAGTTTTCGTACCCTGGAACTCGGGTGCAACATTCCAGACGCTTTACTAACACTCTCCCCACTTGGAGAGTCCGTCCCTTTAATCTCCTGTTTGGCCCAGTTTGCAATTTCTGCGGAAGATGAACAGGAATAGCGAGAACCAATGAGAGACTAGCTGGAGGTGTCTGGACGGGCAAATTTAACTCTCATTTCCCACCAGAAAGAGGAATTAACCAAAGGCTCAGCGTGCTGTGCCGGAACCAGATTAGGGCCTGAAGCCATCCTGCGGTGTTGCGGCCAGCTCAAAAGAAAGCGAGTTGAAGAAAGGAGCTCAGGGGCACTGTAATTCACAAACCTGCAGAGTTATAAATGACAGCTATCGTCCAAAAATATACTGAAGTAAGGCTGCCAAGAGGACTGGAAAGCGGGGCAGAATTGCAGGAAACCGATTTCAGGAGGTAGACTGGAATTGCATTGAAAGCATAGGAAAAGAGGCAGAACGTCCACAATGATGCACTTGGCCAAAAAGGGCGTATGCGTTTTTTCCTGAATATATTCAGGAAAAAACGCATACGCCCTTTTTGGCCAACCAAGCAAGCTTGCAAAGGAAATCTGCACTACAATGAAGTCTCACTTCCCCCCGGTCAAAAGGGCCATCTGAAAAAAGTGTAAAATCCAGAAAGGCAGGACAGGCCATGGAGAACTGGGAGCCTTGTTATGCTGATGGGCGGGATGTAAATTGCCAACAGACACTCGGGAGAAGTGTATGGTGTTTCCTGAAACATCTGAAAAACAAAGCAACAGAGCCTAGGGCACTTCCACTTATGGTCCTATAGCTTAGGGAAATTAAAATCAAAAAGACACAGCCACCCCAAAGTTTGGGACGCCTCTGTTTACAAGAACCTCGTTTACCGTACAAGTTCAACATCGCAGAAAGTGAAAAATGGATAAAGAAGTTGTGGTATTTACTTACAACGCAATATCACTCAGCAATGAAATCTATGTCATCAGGCCCGTAGCAGCATAATGAGTGGATTCAGGTACGATGATTCTCACTGAAATAAGTCACACAGAAAAAGAAACATCATAAGATATCACTAATACACGGAATGTAAACTTGGCTACACAGGAACTGAATTCCAAAACAGAACAGGGTCTCAAATTTAGAAAACCAACTTATGCTTGCTTAAGGGTAAAGGTGAGTTGGGGTGCTGCATAAAACCAGAGATTGAAATGAGCACAGATAAAGTTCCTTAAGCCAAATATGGACTAGACAAGAGCTACTCCTTGCTCAACGAAATGGACTCGACACCCCATATTAAACGCCTAAGAATGTACCTGACTAGTAAGTATCTTAAAACCTATGGATTGCTATGTCTCCAAAAGAGAATCAAGCGTGTGTACAGGGGCATAAACGCAGCAGTGATAGGATTGGAGAGGTTCGGTGAGCAAATGAAGACCCTTTGAAGTCATATTGCATGGTACCCATTCCACGGGTCTCAACTCTCCGGGTTTAAGGTATTCTTCCTTCAGCTAAAACATGCATGTGGAACCCAGAGTATGATCAACCATGTGAACGGGAGACGTGTTCAAATATGTCTCAGTTTTCCTCCCCTGGTACTCGGGTGCAACATTCCAGACGCTTTACTAACACTCTCCCCACTTGGAGAGTCAGCGCCTTTAACCTCCTGTTTGGCCCAGTTTGCAATTTCTGCGGAAGATGAACAGGAATAGCGAGAACCAATGAGAGACTAGCTGGAGGTGTCTTGACGGGCAAATTTAACTCTCATTTCCCACCAGAAAGAGGAATTAACCAAAGGCTCAGCGTGCCGTGCCGGAACCAGATTAGGGCCTGAAGCCATCCTGCGGTGTTGCGGCCAGCTCAAAAGAAAGCGAGTTGAAGAAAGGAGCTCAGGGGCACTGTAATTCACAAACATGCAGAGTTATAAATGACAGCTATCGTCCAAAAATATACTGAAGTAAGGCTGCCAAGAGGACTTGAAAGCGGGGCAGAATTGCAGGAAACCGATTTCAGGAGGTAGACTGGAATTGCATTGAAAGCATAGGAAAAGAGGCAGAACGTCCACAATGATGCACTTGGCCAAAAAGGGCGTATGCGTTTTTTCCTGAATATATTCAGGAAAAAACGCATACGCCCTTTTTGGCCAACCAAGCAAGCTTGCAAAGGAAATCTGCACTACAATGAAGTCTCACTTCCCCCCGGTCAAAAGGGCCATCTGAAAAAAGTGTAAAATCCAGAAAGGCAGGACAGGCCATGGAGAACTGGGAGCCTTGTTATGCTGATGGGCGGGATGTAAATTGCCAACAGACACTCGGGAGAAGTGTATGGTGTTTCCTGAAACATCTAAAAAACAAAGCAACAGAGCCTAGGGCACTTGCACTTATGGTCCTATAGCTTAGGGAAATTAAAATCAAAAAGACACAGCCACCCCAAAGTTTGGGACGCCTCTGTTTACAAGAACCTCGTTTACCGTACAATTTCAATATCACAGAAAGGGAAAAATGGATAAAAAACTTGTGGTACTTACGTAAAATGCAGTATCACTCAGCAATGAAATCTATGTCATCAGGCCCGTAGCAGCATAATGAGTGGATTCAGGTACGATGATTCTAACTGAAATAAGTCACACAGAAAAAGAAACATCATAAGATATCAGTAATACACGGAATGTAAACTTGGCTACACAGGAACTGAATTCCAAAACAGAACAGGGTCTCAAATTTAGAAAACCAACTTATGCTTGCTTAAGGGGAAAGGTGTGTTGGGTGCTGCATAAAATCAGAGATTGAAATGAGCACAGATAAAGTTCCTTAAGCCAAATATGGAATAGACAAGAGCTACTCCTTGCTCAACAAAATGGACTCAACACCCCATATTAAACGCCTAAGAATGTACCTGACTAGTAAGTATCTTAAAACCTATGGATTGCTATGTCTCCAAAAGAGAATCAAGTATGTGTACAGGGGCATAAATGCAGCAGTGATAGGATTGGAGAGGTTCGGTGAGCAAATGAAGACCCTTTGAAGTCATATTGCATGGTACCCATTCCACGGGTCTCAACTCTCCGGGTTTAAGGTATTCTTCCTTCAGCTAAAACATGCATGTGGAACCCAGAGTATGATCAACCATGTGAACGGGAGACGTGTTCAAATATGTCTCAGTTTTCCTCCCCTGGTACTCGGGTGCAACATTCCAGACGCTTTACTAACACTCTCCCCACTTGGAGAGTCAGCGCCTTTAACCTCCTGTTTGGCCCAGTTTGCAATTTCTGCGGAAGATGAACAGGAATAGCGAGAACCAATGAGAGACTAGCTGGAGGTGTCTGGACGGGCAAATTTAACTCTCATTTCCCACCAGAAAGAGGAATTAACCAAAGGCTCAGCGTGCCGTGCCGGAACCAGATTAGGGCCTGAAGCCATCCTGCGGTGTTGCGGCCAGCTCAAAAGAAAGCGAGTTGAAGAAAGGAGCTCAGGGGCACTGTAATTCACAAACCTGCAGAGTTATAAATGACAGCTATCGTCCAAAAATATACTGAAGTAAGGCTGCCAAGAGGACTTGAAAGCGGGGCAGAATTGCAGGAAACCGATTTCAGGAGGTAGACTGGAATTGCATTGAAAGCATAGGAAAAGAGGCAGAACGTCCACAATGATGCACTTGGCCCAAAAGGGCGTATGCGTTTTTTCCTGAATATATTCAGGAAAAAACGCATACGCCCTTTTTGGCCAACCAAGCAAACTTGCAAAGGAAATCTGCACTACAATGAAGTCTCACTTCCCCCCGGTCAAAAGGGCCATCTGAAATAAGTGTAAAATCCAGAAAGGCAGGACAGGCCATGGAGAACTGGGAGCCTTGTTATGCTGATGGGCGGGATGTAAATTGCCAACAGACACTCGGGAGAAGTGTATGGTGTTTCCTGAAACATCTAAAAAACAAAGCAACAGAGCCTAGGGCACTTCCACTTATGGACCTATAGCTTAGGGAAATTAAAATCAAAAAGACACAGCCACCCCAAAGTTTGGGACGCCTCTGTTTACAACAACCTCGTTTACAGTACAAGTTCAACATCGCAGAAAGTGAAAAATGGATAAAGAACTTGTGGTACTTACGTACAATGCAGTATCACTCAGCAATGAAATCTATGTCATCAGGCCCGTAGCAGCATAATGAGTGGATTCAGGTACGATGATTCTCACTGAAATAAGTCACACAGAAAAAGAAACATCATAAGATATCAGTAATACACGGAATGTAAACTTGGCTACACAGGAACTGAATTCCAAAACAGAACAGGGTCTCAAATTTAGAAAACCAACTTATGCTTGCTTAAGGGGAAAGGTGAGTTGGGGTGCTGCATAAAACCAGAGATTGAAATGAGCACAGATAAAGTTCCTTAAGCCAAATATGGAATAGACAAGAGCTACTCCTTGCTCAACGAAATGGACTCAACACCGCATATTAAACGCCTAAGAATGTACCTGACTAGTAAGTATCTTAAAACCTATGGATTGCTATGTCTCCGAAAGAGAATCAAGCATGTGTACAGGGGCATAAACGCAGCAGTGATAGGATTGGAGAGGTTCGGTGAGCAAATGAAGACCCTTTGAAGTCATATTGCATGGTACCCATTCCACGGGTTTCAACTACCCAGGTTTAAGGTATTCTTCCTTCAGCTAAAACATGCATGTGGAACCTAGAGTATGATCAACCATGTGATCGGGAGACGTGTTCAAATATGTCTCAGTTTTCGTACCCTGGTACTCGGGTGCAACATTCCAGACGCTTTACTAACACTCTCCCCACTTGGAGAGTCCGTCCCTTTAATCTCCTGTTTGGCCCAGTTTGCAATTTCTGCGGAAGATGAACAGGAATAGCGAGAACCAATGAGAGACTAGCTGGAGGTGTCTGGACGGGCAAATTTAACTCTCATTTCCCACCAGAAAGAGGAATTAACCAAAGGCTCAGCGTGCTGTGCCGGAACCAGATTAGGGCCTGAAGCCATCCTGCGGTGTTGCGGCCAGCTCAAAAGAAAGCGAGTTGAAGAAAGGAGCTCAGGGGCACTGTAATTCACAAACCTGCAGAGTTATAAATGACAGCTATCGTCCAAAAATATACTGAAGTAAGGCTGCCAAGAGGACTTGAAAGCGGGGCAGAATTGCAGGAAACCGATTTCAGGAGGTAGACTGGAATTGCATTGAAAGCATAGGAAAAGAGGTAGAACGTCCACAATGATGCACTTGGCCAAAAAGGGCGTATGCGTTTTTTCCTGAATATATTCAGGAAAAAACGCATACGCCCTTTTTGGCCAACCAAGCAAGCTTGCAAAGGAAATCTGCACTACAATGAAGTCTCACTTCCCCCCGGTCAAAAGGGCCATCTGAAATAAGTGTAAAATCCAGAAAGGCAGGACAGGCCATGGAGAACTGGGAGCCTTGTTATGCTGATGGGCGGGATGTAAATTGCCAACAGACACTCGGGAGAAGTGTATGGTGTTTCCTGAAACATCTAAAAAACAAAGCAACAGAGCCTAGGGCACTTCCACTTATGGTCCTATAGCTTAGGGAAATTAAAATCAAAAAGACACAGCCACCCCAAAGTTTGGGACGCCTCTGTTTACAAGAACCTCGTTTACCGTACAAGTTCAACATCGCAGAAAGTGAAAAATGGATAAAGAACTTGTGGTACTTACGTACAATGCAGTATCACTCAGCAATGAAATCTATGTCATCAGGCCCGTAGCAGCATAATGAGTGGATTCAGGTACGATGATTCTCACTGAAATAAGTCACACAGAAAAAGAAACATCATAAGATATCACTAATACACGGAATGTAAACTTGGCTACACAGGAACTGAATTCCAAAACAGAACAGGGTCTCAAATTTAGAAAACCAACTTATGCTTGCTTAAGGGGAAAGGTGAGTTGGGGTGCTGCATAAAACCAGAGATTGAAATGAGCACAGATAAAGTTCCTTAAGCCAAATATGGACTAGACAAGAGCTACTCCTTGCTCAACGAAATGGACTCGACACCCCATATTAAACGCCTAAGAATGTACCTGACTAGTAAGTATCTTAAAACCTATGGATTGCTATGTCTCCAAAAGAGAATCAAGCGTGTGTACAGGGGCATAAACGCAGCAGTGATAGGATTGGAGAGGTTCGGTGAGCAAATGAAGACCCTTTGAAGTCATATTGCATGGTACCCATTCCACGGGTCTCAACTCTCCGGGTTTAAGGTATTCTTCCTTCAGCTAAAACATGCATGTGGAACCCAGAGTATGATCAACCATGTGAACGGGAGACGTGTTCAAATATGTCTCAGTTTTCCTCCCCTGGTACTCGGGTGCAACATTCCAGACGCTTTACTAACACTCTCCCCACTTGGAGAGTCAGCGCCTTTAACCTCCTGTTTGGCCCAGTTTGCAATTTCTGCGGAAGATGAACAGGAATAGCGAGAACCAATGAGAGACTAGCTGGAGGTGTCTTGACGGGCAAATTTAACTCTCATTTCCCACCAGAAAGAGGAATTAACCAAAGGCTCAGCGTGCCGTGCCGGAACCAGATTAGGGCCTGAAGCCATCCTGCGGTGTTGCGGCCAGCTCAAAAGAAAGCGAGTTGAAGAAAGGAGCTCAGGGGCACTGTAATTCACAAACATGCAGAGTTATAAATGACAGCTATCGTCCAAAAATATACTGAAGTAAGGCTGCCAAGAGGACTTGAAAGCGGGGCAGAATTGCAGGAAACCGATTTCAGGAGGTAGACTGGAATTGCATTGAAAGCATAGGAAAAGAGGCAGAACGTCCACAATGATGCACTTGGCCAAAAAGGGCGTATGCGTTTTTTCCTGAATATATTCAGGAAAAAACGCATACGCCCTTTTTGTCCAACCAAGCAAGCTTGCAAAGGAAATCTGCACTACAATGAAGTCTCACTTCCCCCCGGTCAAAAGGGCCATCTGAAAAAAGTGTAAAATCCAGAAAGGCAGGACAGGCCATGGAGAACTGGGAGCCTTGTTATGCTGATGGGCGGGATGTAAATTGCCAACAGACACTCGGGAGAAGTGTATGGTGTTTCCTGAAACATCTAAAAAACAAAGCAACAGAGCCTAGGGCACTTGCACTTATGGTCCTATAGCTTAGGGAAATTAAAATCAAAAAGACACAGCCACCCCAAAGTTTGGGACACCTCTGTTTACAAGAACCTCGTTTACCGTACAATTTCAATATCACAGAAAGGGAAAAATGGATAAAGAACTTGTGGTACTTACGTACAATGCAGTATCATTCAGCAATGAAATCTATGTCATCAGGCCCGTAGCAGCATAATGAGTGGATTCAGGTACGATGATTCTAACTGAAATAAGTCACACAGAAAAAGAAACATCATAAGATATCAGTAATACACGGAATGTAAACTTGGCTACACAGGAACTGAATTCCAAAACAGAACAGGGTCTCAAATTTAGAAAACCAACTTATGCTTGCTTAAGGGGAAAGGTGTGTTGGGTGCTGCATAAAATCAGAGATTGAAATGAGCACAGATAAAGTTCCTTAAGCCAAATATGGAATAGACAAGAGCTACTCCTTGCTCAACAAAATGGACTCAACACCCCATATTAAACGCCTAAGAATGTACCTGACTAGTAAGTATCTTAAAACCTATGGATTGCTATGTCTCCGACAGAGAATCAAGTATGTGTACAGGGGCATAAATGCAGCAGTGATAGGATTGGAGAGGTTCGGTGAGCAAATGAAGACCCTTTGAAGTCATATTGCATGGTACCCATTCCACGGGTCTCAACTCTCCGGGTTTAAGGTATTCTTCCTTCAGCTAAAACATGCATGTGGAACCCAGAGTATGATCAACCATGTGAACGGGAGACGTGTTCAAATATGTCTCAGTTTTCCTCCCCTGGTACTCGGGTGCAACATTCCAGACGCTTTACTAACACTCTCCCCACTTGGAGAGTCAGCGCCTTTAACCTCCTGTTTGGCCCAGTTTGCAATTTCTGCGGAAGATGAACAGGAATAGCGAGAACCAATGAGAGACTAGCTGGAGGTGTCTGGACGGGCAAATTTAACTCTCATTTCCCACCAGAAAGAGGAATTAACCAAAGGCTCAGCGTGCCGTGCCGGAACCAGATTAGGGCCTGAAGCCATCCTGCGGTGTTGCGGCCAGCTCAAAAGAAAGCGAGTTGAAGAAAGGAGCTCAGGGGCACTGTAATTCACAAACCTGCAGAGTTATAAATGACAGCTATCGTCCAAAAATATACTGAAGTAAGGCTGCCAAGAGGACTTGAAAGCGGGGCAGAATTGCAGGAAACCGATTTCAGGAGGTAGACTGGAATTGCATTGAAAGCATAGGAAAAGAGGCAGAACGTCCACAATGATGCACTTGGCCAAAAAGTGCGTATGCGTTTTTTCCTGAATATATTCAGGAAAAAACGCATACGCCCTTTTTGGCCAACCAAGCAAACTTGCAAAGGAAATCTGCACTACAATGAAGTCTCACTTCCCCCCAGTCAAAAGGGCCATCTGAAATAAGTGTAAAATCCAGAAAGGCAGGACAGGCCATGGAGAACTGGGAGCCTTGTTATGCTGATGGGCGGGATGTAAATTGCCAACAGACACTCGGGAGAAGTGTATGGTGTTTCCTGAAACATCTAAAAAACAAAGCAACAGAGCCTAGGGCACTTCCACTTATGGTCCTATAGCTTAGGGAAATTAAAATCAAAAAGACACAGCCACCCCAAAGTTTGGGACGCCTCTGTTTACAACAACCTCGTTTACCGTACAAGTTCAATATCACAGAAAGTGAAAAATGGATAAAGAACTTGTGGTACTTACGTACAATGCAGTATCACTCAGCAATGAAATCTATGTCATCAGGCCCGTAGCAGCATAATGAGTGGATTCAGGTACGATGATTCTCACTGAAATAAGTCACACAGAAAAAGAAACATCATAAGATATCAGTAATACACGGAATGTAAACTTGGCTACACAGGAACTGAATTCCAAAACAGAACAGGGTCTCAAATTTAGAAAACCAACTTATGCTTGCTTAAGGGGAAAGGTGAGTTGGGGTGCTGCATAAAACCAGAGATTGAAATGGGCACAGATAAAGTTCCTTAAGCCAAATATGGAATAGACAAGAGCTACTCCTTGCTCAACGAAATGGACTCAACACCGCATATTAAACGCCTAAGAATGTACCTGACTAGTAAGTATCTTAAAACCTATGGATTGCTATGTCTCCGAAAGAGAATCAAGCATGTGTACAGGGGCATAAACGCAGCAGTGATAGGATTGGAGAGGTTCGGTGAGCAAATGAAGACCCTTTGAAGTCATATTGCATGGTACCCATTCCACGGGTTTCAACTACCCAGGTTTAAGGTATTCTTCCTTCAGCTAAAACATGCATGTGGAACCTAGAGTATGATCAACCATGTGATCGGGAGACGTGTTCAAATATGTCTCAGTTTTCGTACCCTGGTACTCGGGTGCAACATTCCAGACGCTTTACTAACACTCTCCCCACTTGGAGAGTCCGTCCCTTTAATCTCCTGTTTGGCCCAGTTTGCAATTTCTGCGGAAGATGAACAGGAATAGCGAGAACTAATGAGAGACTAGCTGGAGGTGTCTGGACGGGCAAATTTAACTCTCATTTCCCACCAGAAAGAGGAATTAACCAAAGGCTCAGCGTGCTGTGCCGGAACCAGATTAGGGCCTGAAGCCATCCTGCGGTGTTGCGGCCAGCTCAAAAGAAAGCGAGTTGAAGAAAGGAGCTCAGGGGCACTGTAATTCACAAACCTGCAGAGTTATAAATGACAGCTATCGTCCAAAAATATACTGAAGTAAGGCTGCCAAGAGGACTTGAAAGCGGGGCAGAATTGCAGGAAACCGATTTCAGGAGGTAGACTGGAATTGCATTGAAAGCATAGGAAAAGAGGCAGAACGTCCACAATGATGCACTTGGCCAAAAAGGGCGTATGCGTTTTTTCCTGAATATATTCAGGAAAAAACGCATACGCCCTTTTTGGCCAACCAAGCAAGCTTGCAAAGGAAATCTGCACTACAATGAAGTCTCACTTCCCCCCGGTCAAAAGGGCCATCTGAAATAAGTGTAAAATCCAGAAAGGCAGGACAGGCCATGGAGAACTGGGAGCCTTGTTATGCTGATGGGCGGGATGTAAATTGCCAACAGACACTCGGGAGAAGTGTATGGTGTTTCCTGAAACATCTGAAAAACAAAGCAACAGAGCCTAGGGCACTTCCACTTATGGTCCTATAGCTTAGGGAAATTAAAATCAAAAAGACACAGCCACCCCAAAGTTTGGGACGCCTCTGTTTACAAGAACCTCGTTTACCGTACAAGTTCAACATCGCAGAAAGTGAAAAATGGATAAAGAAGTTGTGGTATTTACTTACAAAGCAATATCACTCAGCAATGAAATCTATGTCATCAGGCCCTTAGCAGCACAATGAGTGGATTCAGGTATGATGATTCTAACTGAAATAAGTCACACAGAAAAAGAAACATCATAAGATATCAGTAATACACGGAATGTAAACTTGGCTACACAGGAACTGAATTACAGAACAGAACAGGGTCTCAAATTTAGAAAACCAACTTATGCTTGCTTAAGGGTAAAGGTGAGTTGGGGTGCTGCATAAAACCAGAGATTGAAACGAGCACAGATAATGTTCCTTAAGCCAAATATGGAATAGACAAGAGCTACTCCTTGCTCAACAAAATGGACTCAACACCGCATATTAAACGCCTAAGAATGTACCTGACTAGTAAGTATCTTAAAACCTATGGATTGCTATGTCTCCGAAAGAGAATCAAGCATGTGTACAGGGGCATAAACGCAGCAGTGATAGGATTGGAGAGGTTCGGTGAGCAAATGAAGACCCTTTGAAGTCATATTCCATGGTACCCATTCCAAGGGTTTCAACTACCCAGGTTTAAGGTATTCTTCCTTCAGCTAAAACATGCATGTGGAACCTAGAGTATGATCAACCATGTGATCGGGAGACGTGTTCAAATATGTCTCAGTTTTCCTCCCCTGGTACTCGGGTGCAACATTCCAGACGCTTTACTAACACTCTCCCCACTTGGAGAGTCCGTCCCTTTAATCTCCTGTTTGGCCCAGTTTGCAATTTCTGCGGAAGATGAAGAGGAATAGCGAGAACCAATGAGAGACTAGCTGGAGGTGTCTGGACGGGCAAATTTAACTCTCATTTCCCACCAGAAAGAGGAATTAACCAAAGGCTCAGCGTGCCGTGCCGGAACCAGATTAGGGCCTGAAGCCATCCTGCGGTGTTGCGGCCAGCTCAAAAGAAAGCGAGTTGAAGAAAGGAGCTCAGGGGCACTGTAATTCACAAACATGCAGAGTTATAAATGACAGCTATCGTCCAAAAATATACTGAAGTAAGGCTGCCAAGAGGACTCGAAAGCGGGGCAGAATTGCAGGAAACCGATTTCAGGAGGTAGACTGGAATTGCATTGAAAGCATAGGAAAAGAGGCAGAACGTCCACAATGATGCACTTGGCCAAAAAGGGCGTATGCGTTTTTTCCTGAATATATTCAGGAAAAAACGCATACGCCCTTTTTGGCCAACCAAGCAAGCTTGCAAAGGAAATCTGCACTACAATGAAGTCTCACTTCCCCCCGGTCAAAAGGGCCATCTGAAAAAAGTGTAAAATCCAGAAAGGCAGGACAGGCCATGGAGAACTGGGAGCCTTGTTATGCTGATGGGCGGGATGTAAATTGCCAACAGACACTCGGGAGAAGTGTATGGTGTTTCCTGAAACATCTAAAAAACAAAGCAACAGAGCCTAGGGCACTTCCACTTATGGTCCTATAGCTTAGGGAAATTAAAATCAAAAAGACACAGCCACCCCAAAGTTTGGGACGCCTCTGTTTACAAGAACCTCGTTTACCGTACAAGTTCAATATCACAGAAAGTGAAAAATGGATAAAGAACTTGTGGTACTTACGTACAATGCAGTATCACTCAGCAATGAAATCTATGTCATCAGGCCCGTAGCAGCATAATGAGTGGATTCAGGTACGATGATTCTCACTGAAATAAGTCACACAGAAAAAGAAACATCATAAGATATCACTAATACACGGAATGTAAACTTGGCTACACAGGAACTGAATTCCAAAACAGAACAGGGTCTCAAATTTAGAAAACCAACTTATGCTTGCTTAAGGGTAAAGGTGAGTTGGGGTGCTGCATAAAACCAGAGATTGAAATGAGCACAGATAAAGTTCCTTAAGCCAAATATGGACTAGACAAGAGCTACTCCTTGCTCAACGAAATGGACTCGACACCCCATATTAAACGCCTAAGAATGTACCTGACTAGTAAGTATCTTAAAACCTATGGATTGCTATGTCTCCAAAAGAGAATCAAGCGTGTGTACAGGGGCATAAACGCAGCAGTGATAGGATTGGAGAGGTTCGGTGAGCAAATGAAGACCCTTTGAAGTCATATTGCATGGTACCCATTCCACGGGTCTGAACTCTCCGGGTTTAAGGTATTCTTCCTTCAGCTAAAACATGCATGTGGAACCCAGAGTATGATCAACCATGTGAACGGGAGACGTGTTCAAATATGTCTCAGTTTTCCTCCCCTGGTACTCGGGTGCAACATTCCAGACGCTTTACTAACACTCTCCCCACTTGGAGAGTCAGCGCCTTTAACCTCCTGTTTGGCCCAGTTTGCAATTTCTGCGGAAGATGAACAGGAATAGCGAGAACCAATGAGAGACTAGCTGGAGGTGTCTTGACGGGCAAATTTAACTCTCATTTCCCACCAGAAAGAGGAATTAACCAAAGGCTCAGCGTGCCGTGCCGGAACCAGATTAGGGCCTGAAGCCATCCTGCGGTGTTGCGGCCAGCTCAAAAGAAAGCGAGTTGAAGAAAGGAGCTCAGGGGCACTGTAATTCACAAACCTGCAGAGTTATAAATGACAGCTATCGTCCAAAAATATACTGAAGTAAGGCTGCCAAGAGGACTTGAAAGCGGGGCAGAATTGCAGGAAACCGATTTCAGGAGGTAGACTGGAATTGCATTGAAAGCATAGGAAAAGAGGCAGAACGTCCACAATGATGCACTTGGCCAAAAAGGGCGTATGCGTTTTTTCCTGAATATATTCAGGAAAAAACGCATACGCCCTTTTTGGCCAACCAAGCAAGCTTGCAAAGGAAATCTGCACTACAATGAAGTCTCACTTCCCCCCGGTCAAAAGGGCCATCTGAAAAAAGTGTAAAATCCAGAAAGGCAGGACAGGCCATGGAGAACTGGGAGCCTTGTTATGCTGATGGGCGGGATGTAAATTGCCAACAGACACTCGGGAGAAGTGTATGGTGTTTCCTGAAACATCTAAAAAACAAAGCAACAGAGCCTAGGGCACTTGCACTTATGGTCCTATAGCTTAGGGAAATTAAAATCAAAAAGACACAGCCACCCCAAAGTTTGGGACGCCTCTGTTTACAAGAACCTCGTTTACCGTACAATTTCAATATCACAGAAAGGGAAAAATGGATAAAGAACTTGTGGTACTTACGTACAATGCAGTATCACTCAGCAATGAAATCTATGTCATCAGGCCCGTAGCAGAATAATGAGTGGATTCAGGTACGATGATTCTAACTGAAATAAGTCACACAGAAAAAGAAACATCATAAGATATCAGTAATACACGGAATGTAAACTTGGCTACACAGGAACTGAATTCCAAAACAGAACAGGGTCTCAAATTTAGAAAACCAACTTATGCTTGCTTAAGGGGAAAGGTGTGTTGGGTGCTGCATAAAATCAGAGATTGAAATGAGCACAGATAAAGTTCCTTAAGCCAAATATGGAATAGACAAGAGCTACTCCTTGCTCAACAAAATGGACTCAACACCCCATATTAAACGCCTAAGAATGTACCTGACTAGTAAGTATCTTAAAACCTATGGATTGCTATGTCTCCGACAGAGAATCAAGTATGTGTACAGGGGCATAAATGCAGCAGTGATAGGATTGGAGAGGTTCGGTGAGCAAATGAAGACCCTTTGAAGTCATATTGCATGGTACCCATTCCACGGTTCTGAACTCTCCGGGTTTAAGGTATTCTTCCTTCAGCTAAAACATGCATGTGGAACCCAGAGTATGATCAACCATGTGAACGGGAGACGTGTTCAAATATGTCTCAGTTTTCCTCCCCTGGTACTCGGGTGCAACATTCCAGACGCTTTACTAACACTCTCCCCACTTGGAGAGTCAGCGCCTTTAACCTCCTGTTTGGCCCAGTTTGCAATTTCTGCGGAAGATAAACAGGAATAGCGAGAACCAATGAGAGACTAGCTGGAGGTGTCTTGACGGGCAAATTTAACTCTCATTTCCCACCAGAAAGAGGAATTAACCAAAGGCTCAGCGTGCCGTGCCGGAACCAGATTAGGGCCTGAAGCCATCCTGCGGTGTTGCGGCCAGCTCAAAAGAAAGCGAGTTGAAGAAAGGAGCTCAGGGGCACTGTAATTCACAAACCTGCAGAGTTATAAATGACAGCTATCGTCCAAAAATATACTGAAGTAAGGCTGCCAAGAGGACTTGAAAGCGGGGCAGAATTGCAGGAAACCGATTTCAGGAGGTAGACAGGAATTGCATTGAAAGCATAGGAAAAGAGGCAGAACGTCCACAATGATGCACTTGGCCAAAAAGGGCGTATGCGTTTTTTCCTGAATATATTCAGGAAAAAACTCATACGCCCTTTTTGGCCAACCAAGCAAGCTTGCAAAGGAAATCTGCACTACAATGAAGTCTCACTTCCCCCCGGTCAAAAGGGCCATCTGAAAAAAGTGTAAAATCCAGAAAGGCAGGACAGGCCATGGAGAACTGGCAGCCTTGTTATGCTGATGGGCGGGATGTAAATTGCCAACAGACACTCGGGAGAAGTGTATGGTGTTTCCTGAAACATCTGAAAAACAAAGCAACAGAGCCTAGGGCACTTCCACTTATGGTCCTATAGCTTAGGGAAATTAAAATCAAAAAGACACAGCCACCCCAAAGTTTGGGACGCCTCTGTTTACAAGAACCTCGTTTACCGTACAAGTTCAACATCGCAGAAAGTGAAAAATGGATAAAGAAGTTGTGGTATTTACTTACAAAGCAATATCACTCAGCAATGAAATCTATGTCATCAGGCCCTTAGCAGCACAATGAGTGGATTCAGGTATGATGATTCTAACTGAAATAAGTCACACAGAAAAAGAAACATCATAAGATATCAGTAATACACGGAATGTAAACTTGGCTACACAGGAACTGAATTACAGAACAGAACAGGGTCTCAAATTTAGAAAACCAACTTATGCTTGCTTAAGGGTAAAGGTGAGTTGGGGTGCTGCATAAAACCAGAGATTGAAACGAGCACAGATAATGTTCCTTAAGCCAAATATGGAATAGACAAGAGCTACTCCTTGCTCAACAAAATGGACTCAACACCGCATATTAAACGCCTAAGAATGTACCTGACTAGTAAGTATCTTAAAACCTATGGATTGCTATGTCTCCGAAAGAGAATCAAGCATGTGTACAGGGGCATAAACGCAGCAGTGATAGGATTGGAGAGGTTCGGTGAGCAAATGAAGACCCTTTGAAGTCATATTCCATGGTACCCATTCCACGGGTTTCAACTACCCAGGTTTAAGGTATTCTTCCTTCAGCTAAAACATGCATGTGGAACCTAGAGTATGATCAACCATGTGATCGGGAGACGTGTTCAAATATGTCTCAGTTTTCCTCCCCTGGTACTCGGGTGCAACATTCCAGACGCTTTACTAACACTCTCCCCACTTGGAGAGTCCGTCCCTTTAATCTCCTGTTTGGCCCAGTTTGCAATTTCTGCGGAAGATGAAGAGGAATAGCGAGAACCAATGAGAGACTAGCTGGAGGTGTCTGGACGGGCAAATTTAACTCTCATTTCCCACCAGAAAGAGGAATTAACCAAAGGCTCAGCGTGCCGTGCCGGAACCAGATTAGGGCCTGAAGCCATCCTGCGGTGTTGCGGCCAGCTCAAAAGAAAGCGAGTTGAAGAAAGGAGCTCAGGGGCACTGTAATTCACAAACCTGCAGAGTTATAAATGACAGCTATCGTCCAAAAATATACTGAAGTAAGGCTGCCAAGAGGACTCGAAAGCGGGGCAGAATTGCAGGAAACCGATTTCAGGAGGTAGACTGGAATTGCATTGAAAGCATAGGAAAAGAGGCAGAACGTCCACAATGATGCACTTGGCCAAAAAGGGCGTATGCGTTTTTTCCTGAATATATTCAGGAAAAAACGCATACGCCCTTTTTGGCCAACCAAGCAAGCTTGCAAAGGAAATCTGCACTACAATGAAGTCTCACTTCCCCCCGGTCAAAAGGGCCATCTGAAAAAAGTGTAAAATCCAGAAAGGCAGGACAGGCCATGGAGAACTGGGAGCCTTGTTATGCTGATGGGCGGGATGTAAATTGCCAACAGACACTCGGGAGAAGTGTATGGTGTTTCCTGAAACATCTAAAAAACAAAGCAACAGAGCCTAGGGCACTTCCACTTATGGTCCTATAGCTTAGGGAAATTAAAATCAAAAAGACACAGCCACCCCAAAGTTTGGGACGCCTCTGTTTACAAGAACCTCGTTTACCGTACAAGTTCAATATCACAGAAAGTGAAAAATGGATAAAGAACTTGTGGTACTTACGTACAATGCAGTATCACTCAGCAATGAAATCTATGTCATCAGGCCCGTAGCAGCATAATGAGTGGATTCAGGTACGATGATTCTCACTGAAATAAGTCACACAGAAAAAGAAACATCATAAGATATCACTAATACACGGAATGTAAACTTGGCTACACAGGAACTGAATTCCAAAACAGAACAGGGTCTCAAATTTAGAAAACCAACTTATGCTTGCTTAAGGGTAAAGGTGAGTTGGGGTGCTGCATAAAACCAGAGATTGAAATGAGCACAGATAAAGTTCCTTAAGCCAAATATGGACTAGACAAGAGCTACTCCTTGCTCAACGAAATGGACTCGACACCCCATATTAAACGCCTAAGAATGTACCTGACTAGTAAGTATCTTAAAACCTATGGATTGCTATGTCTCCAAAAGAGAATCAAGCGTGTGTACAGGGGCATAAACGCAGCAGTGATAGGATTGGAGAGGTTCGGTGAGCAAATGAAGACCCTTTGAAGTCATATTGCATGGTACCCATTCCACGGGTCTGAACTCTCCGGGTTTAAGGTATTCTTCCTTCAGCTAAAACATGCATGTGGAACCCAGAGTATGATCAACCATGTGAACGGGAGACGTGTTCAAATATGTCTCAGTTTTCCTCCCCTGGTACTCGGGTGCAACATTCCAGACGCTTTACTAACACTCTCCCCACTTGGAGAGTCAGCGCCTTTAACCTCCTGTTTGGCCCAGTTTGCAATTTCTGCGGAAGATGAACAGGAATAGCGAGAACCAATGAGAGACTAGCTGGAGGTGTCTTGACGGGCAAATTTAACTCTCATTTCCCACCAGAAAGAGGAATTAACCAAAGGCTCAGCGTGCCGTGCCGGAACCAGATTAGGGCCTGAAGCCATCCTGCGGTGTTGCGGCCAGCTCAAAAGAAAGCGAGTTGAAGAAAGGAGCTCAGGGGCACTGTAATTCACAAACCTGCAGAGTTATAAATGACAGCTATCGTCCAAAAATATACTGAAGTAAGGCTGCCAAGAGGACTTGAAAGCGGGGCAGAATTGCAGGAAACCGATTTCAGGAGGTAGACTGGAATTGCATTGAAAGCATAGGAAAAGAGGCAGAACGTCCACAATGATGCACTTGGCCAAAAAGGGCGTATGCGTTTTTTCCTGAATATATTCAGGAAAAAACGCATACGCCCTTTTTGGCCAACCAAGCAAGCTTGCAAAGGAAATCTGCACTACAATGAAGTCTCACTTCCCCCCGGTCAAAAGGGCCATCTGAAAAAAGTGTAAAATCCAGAAAGGCAGGACAGGCCATGGAGAACTGGGAGCCTTGTTATGCTGATGGGCGGGATGTAAATTGCCAACAGACACTCGGGAGAAGTGTATGGTGTTTCCTGAAACATCTAAAAAACAAAGCAACAGAGCCTAGGGCACTTGCACTTATGGTCCTATAGCTTAGGGAAATTAAAATCAAAAAGACACAGCCACCCCAAAGTTTGGGACGCCTCTGTTTACAAGAACCTCGTTTACCGTACAATTTCAATATCACAGAAAGGGAAAAATGGATAAAGAACTTGTGGTACTTACGTACAATGCAGTATCACTCAGCAATGAAATCTATGTCATCAGGCCCGTAGCAGAATAATGAGTGGATTCAGGTACGATGATTCTAACTGAAATAAGTCACACAGAAAAAGAAACATCATAAGATATCAGTAATACACGGAATGTAAACTTGGCTACACAGGAACTGAATTCCAAAACAGAACAGGGTCTCAAATTTAGAAAACCAACTTATGCTTGCTTAAGGGGAAAGGTGTGTTGGGTGCTGCATAAAATCAGAGATTGAAATGAGCACAGATAAAGTTCCTTAAGCCAAATATGGAATAGACAAGAGCTACTCCTTGCTCAACAAAATGGACTCAACACCCCATATTAAACGCCTAAGAATGTACCTGACTAGTAAGTATCTTAAAACCTATGGATTGCTATGTCTCCGACAGAGAATCAAGTATGTGTACAGGGGCATAAATGCAGCAGTGATAGGATTGGAGAGGTTCGGTGAGCAAATGAAGACCCTTTGAAGTCATATTGCATGGTACCCATTCCACGGTTCTGAACTCTCCGGGTTTAAGGTATTCTTCCTTCAGCTAAAACATGCATGTGGAACCCAGAGTATGATCAACCATGTGAACGGGAGACGTGTTCAAATATGTCTCAGTTTTCCTCCCCTGGTACTCGGGTGCAACATTCCAGACGCTTTACTAACACTCTCCCCACTTGGAGAGTCAGCGCCTTTAACCTCCTGTTTGGCCCAGTTTGCAATTTCTGCGGAAGATGAACAGGAATAGCGAGAACCAATGAGAGACTAGCTGGAGGTGTCTTGACGGGCAAATTTAACTCTCATTTCCCACCAGAAAGAGGAATTAACCAAAGGCTCAGCGTGCCGTGCCGGAACCAGATTAGGGCCTGAAGCCATCCTGCGGTGTTGCGGCCAGCTCAAAAGAAAGCGAGTTGAAGAAAGGAGCTCAGGGGCACTGTAATTCACAAACCTGCAGAGTTATAAATGACAGCTATCGTCCAAAAATATACTGAAGTAAGGCTGCCAAGAGGACTTGAAAGCGGGGCAGAATTGCAGGAAACCGATTTCAGGAGGTAGACTGGAATTGCATTGAAAGCATAGGAAAAGAGGCAGAACGTCCACAATGATGCACTTGGCCAAAAAGGGCGTATGCGTTTTTTCCTGAATATATTCAGGAAAAAACTCATACGCCCTTTTTGGCCAACCAAGCAAGCTTGCAAAGGAAATCTGCACTACAATGAAGTCTCACTTCCCCCCGGTCAAAAGGGCCATCTGAAAAAAGTGTAAAATCCAGAAAGGCAGGACAGGCCATGGAGAACTGGGAGCCTTGTTATGCTGATGGGCGGGATGTAAATTGCCAACAGACACTCGGGAGAAGTGTATGGTGTTTCCTGAAACATCTAAAAAACAAAGCAACAGAGCCTAGGGCACTTGCACTTATGGTCCTATAGCTTAGGGAAATTAAAATCAAAAAGACACAGCCACCCCAAAGTTTGGGACGCCTCTGTTTACAAGAACCTCGTTTACCGTACAATTTCAATATCACAGAAAGGGAAAAATGGATAAAGAACTTGTGGTACTTACGTAAAATGCAGTATCACTCAGCAATGAAATCTATGTCATCAGGCCCGTAGCAGCATAATGAGTGGATTCAGGTACGATGATTCTAACTGAAATAAGTCACACAGAAAAAGAAACATCATAAGATATCAGTAATACACGGAATGTAAACTTGGCTACACAGGAACTGAATTCCAAAACAGAACAGGGTCTCAAATTTAGAAAACCAACTTATGCTTGCTTAAGGGGAAAGGTGTGTTGGGTGCTGCATAAAATCAGAGATTGAAATGAGCACAGATAAAGTTCCTTAAGCCAAATATGGAATAGACAAGAGCTACTCCTTGCTCAACAAAATGGACTCAACACCCCATATTAAACGCCTAAGAATGTACCTGACTAGTAAGTATCTTAAAACCTATGGATTGCTATGTCTCCGACAGAGAATCAAGTATGTGTACAGGGGCATAAATGCAGCAGTGATAGGATTGGAGAGGTTCGGTGAGCAAATGAAGACCCTTTGAAGTCATATTGCATGGTACCCATTCCACGGGTCTCAACTCTCCGGGTTTAAGGTATTCTTCCTTCAGCTAAAACATGCATGTGGAACCCAGAGTATGATCAACCATGTGAACGGGAGACGTGTTCAAATATGTCTCAGTTTTCCTCCCCTGGTACTCGGGTGCAACATTCCAGACGCTTTACTAACACTCTCCCCACTTGGAGAGTCAGCGCCTTTAACCTCCTGTTTGGCCCAGTTTGCAATTTCTGTGGAAGATGAACAGGAATAGCGAGAACCAATGAGAGACTAGCTGGAGGTGTCTAGACGGGCAAATTTAACTCTCATTTCCCACCAGAAAGAGGAATTAACCAAAGGCTCAGCGTGCCGTGCTGGAACCAGATTAGGGCCTGAAGCCATCCTGCGGTGTTGCGGCCAGCTCAAAAGAAAGCGAGTTGAAGAAAGGAGCTCAGGGGCACTGTAATTCACAAACCTGCAGAGTTATAAATGACAGCTATCGTCCAAAAATATACTGAAGTAAGGCTGCCAAGAGGACTTGAAAGCGGGGCAGAATTGCAGGAAACCGATTTCAGGAGGTAGACTGGAATTGCATTGAAAGCATAGGAAAAGAGGCAGAACGTCCACAATGATGCACTTGGCCAAAAAGGGCGTATGTGTTTTTTCCTGAATATATTCAGGAAAAAACACATACGCCCTTTTTGGCCAACCAAGCAAGCTTGCAAAGGAAATCTGCACTACAATGAAGTCTCACTTCCCCCCGGTCAAAAGGGCCATCTGAAAAAAGTGTAAAATCCAGAAAGGCAGGACAGGCCATGGAGAACTGGGAGCCTTGTTATGCTGATGGGCGGGATGTAAATTGCCAACAGACACTCGGGAGAAGTGTATGGTGTTTCCTGAAACATCTAAAAAACAAAGCAACAGAGCCTAGGGCACTTCCACTTATGGTCCTATAGCTTAGGGAAATTAAAATCAAAAAGACACAGCCACCCCAAAGTTTGGGACGCCTCTGTTTACAAGAACCTCGTTTACCGTACAAGTTCAACATTGCAGAAAGTGAAAAATGGATAAAGAAGTTGTGGTATTTACTTACAAAGCAATATCACTCAGCAATGAAATCTATGTCATCAGGCCCTTAGCAGCACAATGAGTGGATTCAGGTATGATGATTCTAACTGAAATAAGTCACACAGAAAAAGAAACATCATAAGATATCAGTAATACACGGAATGTAAACTTGGCTACACAGGAACTGAATTACAGAACAGAACAGGGTCTCAAATTTAGAAAACCAACTTATGCTTGCTTAAGGGGAAAGGTGAGTTGGGGTGCTGCATAAAACCAGAGATTGAAACGAGCACAGATAAAGTTCCTTAAGCCAAATATGGACTAGACAAGAGCTACTCCTTGCTCAACGAAATGGACTCGACACCCCATATTAAACGCCTAAGAATGTACCTGACTAGTAAGTATCTTAAAACCTATGGATTGCTATGTCTCCAAAAGAGAATCAAGCGTGTGTACAGGGGCATAAACGCAGCAGTGATAGTATTGGAGTGGTTCGGTGAGCAAATGAAGACCCTTTGAAGTCATATTGCATGGTACCCATTCCACGGGTCTCAACTCTCCAGGTTTAAGGTATTCTTCCTTCAGCTAAAACATGCATGTGGAACCCAGAGTATGATCAACCATGTGAACGGGAGACGTGTTCAAATATGTCTCAGTTTTCCTCCCCTGGTACTCGGGTGCAACATTCCAGACGCTTTACTAACACTCTTCCCACTTGGAGAGTCAGCGCCTTTAACCTCCTGTTTGGCCCAGTTTGCAATTTCTGCGGAAGATGAACAGGAATAGCGAGAACCAATGAGAGACTAGCTGGAGGTGTCTGGACGGGCAAATTTAACTCTCATTTCCCACCAGAAAGAGGAATTAACCAAAGGCTCAGCGTGCCGTGCTGGAACCAGATTAGGGCCTGAAGCCATCCTGCGGTGTTGCGGCCAGCTCAAAAGAAAGCGAGTTGAAGAAAGGAGCTCAGGGGCACTGTAATTCACAAACCTGCAGAGTTATAAATGACAGCTATCGTCCAAAAATATACTGAAGTAAGGCTGCCAAGAGGACTTGAAAGCGGGGCAGAATTGCAGGAAACCGATTTCAGGAGGTAGACTGGAATTGCATTGAAAGCATAGGAAAAGAGGCAGAACGTCCACAATGATGCACTTGGCCAAAAAGGGCGTATGTGTTTTTTCCTGAATATATTCAGGAAAAAACACATACGCCCTTTTTGGCCAACCAAGCAAGCTTGCAAAGGAAATCTGCACTACAATGAAGTCTCACTTCCCCCCGGTCAAAAGGGCCATCTGAAAAAAGTGTAAAATCCAGAAAGGCAGGACAGGCCATGGAGAACTGGGAGCCTTGTTATGCTGATGGGCGGGATGTAAATTGCCAACAGACACTCGGGAGAAGTGTATGGTGTTTCCTGAAACATCTAAAAAACAAAGCAACAGAGCCTAGGGCACTTCCACTTATGGTCCTATAGCTTAGGGAAATTAAAATCAAAAAGACACAGCCACCCCAAAGTTTGGGACGCCTCTGTTTACAAGAACCTCGTTTACCGTACAAGTTCAACATTGCAGAAAGTGAAAAATGGATAAAGAAGTTGTGGTATTTACTTACAAAGCAATATCACTCAGCAATGAAATCTATGTCATCAGGCCCTTAGCAGCACAAGGAGTGGATTCAGGTATGATGATTCTAACTGAAATAAGTCACACAGAAAAAGAAACATCATAAGATATCAGTAATACACGGAATGTAAACTTGGCTACACAGGAACTGAATTACAGAACAGAACAGGGTCTCAAATTTAGAAAACCAACTTATGCTTGCTTAAGGGGAAAGGTGAGTTGGGGTGCTGCATAAAACCAGAGATTGAAACGAGCACAGATAAAGTTCCTTAAGCCAAATATGGAATAGACAAGAGCTACTCCTTGCTCAACGAAATGGACTCAACACCGCATATTAAACGCCTAAGAATGTACCTGACTAGTAAGTATCTTAAAACCTATGGATTGCTATGTCTCCGAAAGAGAATCAAGCATGTGTACAGGGGCACAAACGCAGCAGTGATAGGATTGGAGAGGTTCGGTGAGCAAATGAAGACCCTTTGAAGTCATATTGCATGGTACCCATTCCACGGGTTTCAACTACCCAGGTTTAAGGTATTCTTCCTTCAGCTAAAACATGCATGTGGAACCTAGAGTATGATCAACCATGTGATCGGGAGACGTGTTCAAATATGTCTCAGTTTTCGTACCCTGGTACTCGGGTGCAACATTCCAGACGCTTTACTAACACTCTCCCGACTTGGAGAGTCCGGCCCTTTAATCTCCTGTTTGGCCCAGTTTGCAATTTCTGCGGAAGATGAACAGGAATAGGGAGAACCAATGAGAGACTAGCTGGAGGTGTCTGGACGGGCAAATTTAACTCTCATTTCCCACCAGGAAGAGGAAATAACCAAAGGCTCAGCGTGCCGGGCCGGAACCAGATTAGGGCCTGAAGCCATCCTGCGGTGTTGCGGCCAGGTCACAAGAAAGCGAGTTGAAGAAAGGAGCTCAGGGGCACTGTAATTCACAAACCTGCAGAGTTATAAATGACAGCTATCGTCCAAAAATATACTGAAGTAAGGCTGCCAAGAGGACTCGAAAGCGGGGCAGAATTGCAGGAAACCGATTTCAGGAGGTAGACTGGAATTGCATTGAAAGCATAGGAAAAGAGGCAGAACGCCCACAATGATGCACTTGGCCAAAAAGGGCGTATGCGTTTTTTCCTGAATATATTCAGGAAAAAACGCATACGCCATTTTT
The DNA here is from genome assembly GCF_963455315.2 of Globicephala melas. NCBI lineage: Eukaryota > Metazoa > Chordata > Mammalia > Artiodactyla > Delphinidae > Globicephala > Globicephala melas. Next base: position 359,165 of record NW_027207343.1, read on the forward strand.
GGCCAACCAAGCAAGCTTGCAAAGGAATTCTGCACTACAATGAAGTCTCACTTCCCCCCGGTCAAAAGGGCCATCTGAAAAAAGTGTAAAATCCAGAAAGGCAGGACAGGCCATGGAGAACTGGGAGCCTTGTTATGCTGATGGGCGGGATGTAAATTGCCAACAGACACTCGGGAGAAGTGTATGGTGTTTCCTGAAACATCTAAAAAACAAAGCAACAGAGCCTAGGGCACTTCCACTTATGGTCCTATAGCTTAGGGAAATTAAAATCAAAAAGACACAGCCACCCCAAAGTTTGGGACGCCTCTGTTTACAAGAACCTCGTTTACAGTACAAGTTCAACATCGCAGAAAGTGAAAAATGGATAAAGAACTTGTGGTACTTACGTACAATGCAGTATCACTCAGCAATGAAATCTATGTCATCAGGCCCGTAGCAGCATAATGAGTGGATTCAGGTACGATGATTCTCACTGAAATAAGTCACACAGAAAAAGAAACATCATAAGATATCAGTAATACACGGAATGTAAACTTGGCTACACAGGAACTGAATTACAGAACAGAACAGCGTCTCAAATTTAGAAAACCAACTTATGCTTGCTTAAGGGGAAAGGTGAGTTGGGGTGCTGCATAAAACCAGAGATTGAAACGAGCACAGATAAAGTTCCTTAAGCCAAATATGGAATAGACAAGAGCTACTCCTTGCTCAACGAAATGGACTCAACACCGCATATTAAACGCCTAAGAATGTACCTGACTAGTAAGTATCTTAAAACCTATGGTTTGCTATGTCTCCGAAAGAGAATCAAGCATGTGTACAGGGGCATAAACGCAGCAGTGATAGGATTGGAGAGGTTCGGTGAGCAAATGAAGACCCTTTGAAGTCATATTGCATGGTACCCATTCCACGGGTTTCAACTACCCAGGTTTAAGGTATTCTTCCTTCAGCTAAAACATGCATGTGGAACCTAGAGTATGATCAACCATGTGATCGGGAGACGTGTTCAAATATGTCTCAGTTTTCGTACCCTGGTACTCGGTGCAACATTCCAGACGCTTTACTAACACTCTCCCGACTTGGAGAGTCCGCCCCTTTAATCTCCTGTTTGGCCCAGTTTGCAATTTCTGCGGAAGATGAACAGGAAAAGCGAGAACCAATGAGAGACTAGCTGGAGGTGTCTGGACGGGCAAATTTAACTCTCATTTCCCACCACAAAGAGGAATTAACCAAAGGCTCAGCGTGCCGTGCCGGAACCAGATTAGGGCCTGAAGCCATCCTGCGGTGTTGCGGCCAGCTCAAAAGAAAGCGAGTTGAAGAAAGGAGCTCAGGGGCACTGTAATTCACAAACCTGCAGAGTTATAAATGACAGCTATCGTCCAAAAATATACTGAAGTAAGGCTGCCAAGAGGACTTGAAAGCGGGGCAGAATTGCAGGAAACCGATTTCAGGAGGTAGACTGGAATTGCATTGAAAGCATAGGAAAAGAGGCAGAACGTCCACAATGATGCACTTGGCCAAAAAGGGCGTATGCGTTTTTTTCTGAATATATTCAGGAAAAAACGCATACGCCCTTTTTGGCCAACCAAGCAAGCTTGCAAAGGAAATCTGCACTACAATGAAGTCTCACTTCCCCCCGGTCAAAAGGGCCATCTGAAAAAAGTGTAAAATCCAGAAAGGCAGGACAGGCCATGGAGAACTGGGAGCCTTGTTATGCTGATGGGCGGGATGTAAATTGCCAACAGACACTCGGGAGAAGTGTATGGTGTTTCCTGAAACATCTAAAAAACAAAGCAACAGAGCCTAGGGCACTTCCACTTATGGTCCTATAGCTTAGGGAAATTAAAATCAAAAAGACACAGCCACCCCAAAGTTTGGGACGCCTCTGTTTATAAGAACCTCGTTTAGGGTACAAGTTCAATATCACAGAAAGTGAAAAATGGATAAAGAACTTGTGGTACTTACGTACAATGCAGTATCACTCAGCAATGAAATCTATGTCATCAGGCCCGTAGCAGCATAATGAGTGGATTCAGGTACGATGATTCTAACTGAAATAAGTCACACAGAAAAAGAAACATCATAAGATATCAGTAATACACGGAATGTAAACTTGGCTACACAGGAACTGAATTCCAAAACAGAACAGGGTCTCAAATTTAGAAAACCAACTTATGCTTGCTTAAGGGGAAAGGTGAGTTGGGGTGCTGCATAAAACCAGAGATTGAAATGAGCACAGATAAAGTTCCTTAAGCCAAATATGGACTAGACAAGAGCTACTCCTTGCTCAACGAAATGGACTCAACACCCCATATTAAACGCCTAAGAATGCACCTGACTAGTAAGTATCTTAAAACCTATGGATTGCTATGTCTCCGAAAGAGAATCAAGCATGTGTACAGGGGCATAAACGCAGCAGTGATAGGATTGGAGAGGTTCGGTGAGCAAATGAAGACCCTTTGAAGTCATATTGCATGGTACCCATTCCACGGGTTTCAACTACCCAGGTTTAAGGTATTCTTCCTTCAGCTAAAACATGCATGTGGAACCTAGAGTATGATCAACCATGTGATCGGGAGACGTGTTCAAATATGTCTCAGTTTTCGTACCCTGGTACTCGGGTGCAACATTCCAGACGCTTTACTAACACTCTCCCGACTTGGAGAGTCCGTCCCTTTAATCTCCTGTTTGGCCCAGTTTGCAATTTCTGCGGAAGATGAACAGGAATAGCGAGAACCAATGAGAGACTAGCTGGAGGTGTCTGGACGGGCAAATTTAACTCTCATTTCCCACCAGAAAGAGGAATTAACCAAAGGCTCAGCGTGCCGTGCCGGAACCAGATTAGGGCCTGAAGCCATCCTGCGGTGTTGCGGCCAGCTCAAAAGAAAGCGAGTTGAAGAAAGGAGCTCAGGGGCACTGTAATTCACAAACCTGCAGAGTTATAAATGACAGCTATCGTCCAAAAATATACTGAAGTAAGGCTGCCAAGAGGACTTGAAAGCGGGGCAGAATTGCAGGAAACCGATTTCAGGAGGTAGACTGGAATTGCATTGAAAGCATAGGAAAAGAGGCAGAACGTCCACAATGATGCACTTGGCCAAAAAGGGCGTATGCGTTTTTTCCTGAATATATTCAGGAAAAAACGCATACGCCATTTTTGGCCAACCAAGCAAGCTTGCAAAGGAATTCTGCACTACAATGAAGTCTCACTTCCCCCCGGTCAAAAGGGCCATCTGAAAAAAGTGTAAAATCCAGAAAGGCAGGACAGGCCATGGAGAACTGGGAGCCTTGTTATGCTGATGGGCGGGATGTAAATTGCCAACAGACACTCGGGAGAAGTGTATGGTGTTTCCTGAAACATCTAAAAAACAAAGCAACAGAGCCTAGGGCACTTCCACTTATGGTCCTATAGCTTAGGGAAATTAAAATCAAAAAGACACAGCCACCCCAAAGTTTGGGACGCCTCTGTTTACAAGAACCTCGTTTACCGTACAAGTTCAATATCACAGAAAGTGAAAAATGGATAAAGAACTTGTGGTACTTACGTACAATGCAGTATCACTCAGCAATGAAATCTATGTCATCAGTCCCGTAGCAGCATAATGAGTGGATTCAGGTACGATGATTCTCACTGAAATAAGTCACACAGAAAAAGAAACATCATAAGATATCACTAATACACGGAATGTAAACTTGGCTACACAGGAACTGAATTCCAAAACAGAACAGGGTCTCAAATTTAGAAAACCAACTTATGCTTGCTTAAGGGGAAAGGTGAGTTGGGGTGCTGCATAAAACCAGAGATTGAAATGAGCACAGATAAAGTTCCTTAAGCCAAATATGGAATAGACAAGAGCTACTCCTTGCTCAACGAAATGGACTCAACACCCCATATTAAACGCCTAAGAATGTACCTGACTAGTAAGTATCTTAAAACCTATGGATTGCTATGTCTCCAAAAGAGAATCAAGCGTGTGTACAGGGGCATAAACGCAGCAGTGATAGGATTGGAGAGGTTCGGTGAGCAAATGAAGACCCTTTGAAGTCATATTGCATGGTACCCATTCCACGGGTCTCAACTCTCCAGGTTTAAGGTATTCTTCCTTCAGCTAAAACATGCATGTGGAACCCCGAGTATGATCAACCATGTGAACGGGAGACGTGTTCAAATATCTCTCAGTTTTCGTACCCTGGTACTCGGGTGCAACATTCCAAACGCTTTACTAACACTCTCCCCACTTGGAGAGTAAGCGCCTTTAACCTCCTGTTTGGCCCAGTTTGCAATTTCTGCGGAAGATGAACAGGAATAGGGAACACCAATGAGAGACTAGCTGGAGGTGTCTGGACGGGCAAATTTAACTCTCATTTCCCACCAGGAAGAGGAAATAACCAAAGGCTCAGCGTGCCGTGCCGGAACCAGATTAGGGCCTGAAGCCATCCTGCGGTGTTGCGGCCAGCTCAAAAGAAAGCGAGTTGAAGAAAGGAGCTCAGGGGCACTGTAATTCACAAACCTGCAGAGTTATAAATGACAGCTATCGTCCAAAAATATACTGAAGTAAGGCTGCCAAGAGGACTCGAAAGCGGGGCAGAATTGCAGGAAACCGATTTCAGGAGGTAGACTGGAATTGCATTGAAAGCATAGGAAAAGAGGCAGAACGTCCACAATGATGCACTTGGCCAAAAAGGGCGTATGCGTTTTTTCCTGAATATATTCAGGAAAAAACGCATACGCCCTTTTTGGCCAACCAAGCAAGCTTGCAAAGGAAATCTGCACTACAATGAAGTCTCACTTCCCCCCGGTCAAAAGGGCCATCTGAAAAAAGTGTAAAATCCAGAAAGGCAGGACAGGCCATGGAGAACTGGGAGCCTTGTTATGCTGATGGGCGGGATGTAAATTGCCAACAGACACTCGGGAGAAGTGTATGGTGTTTCCTGAAACATCTAAAAAACAAAGCAACAGAGCCTAGGGCACTTCCACTTATGGTCCTATAGCTTAGGGAAATTAAAATCAAAAAGACACAGCCACCCCAAAGTTTGGGACGCCTCTGTTTACAAGAACCTCGTTTACCGTACAAGTTCAACATTGCACAAAGTGAAAAATGGATAAAGAAGTTGTGGTATTTACTTACAAAGCAATATCACTCAGCAATGAAATCTATGTCATCAGGCCCTTAGCAGCACAATGAGTGGATTCAGGTATGATGATTCTAACTGAAATAAGTCACACAGAAAAAGAAACATCATAAGATATCAGTAATACACGGAATGTAAACTTGGCTACACAGGAACTGAATTACAGAACAGAACAGGGTCTCAAATTTAGAAAACCAACTTATGCTTGCTTAAGGGTAAAGGTGAGTTGGGGTGCTGCATAAAACCAGAGATTGAAACGAGCACAGATAAAGTTCCTTAAGCCAAATATGGAATAGACAAGAGCTACTCCTTGCTCAACGAAATGGACTCAACACCGCATATTAAACGCCTAAGAATGTACCTGACTAGTAAGTATCTTAAAACCTATGGATTGCTATGTCTCCGAAAGAGAATCAAGCATGTGTACAGGGGCATAAACGCAGCAGTGATAGGATTGGAGAGGTTCGGTGAGCAAATGAAGACCCTTTGAAGTCATATTGCATGGTACCCATTCCACGGGTTTCAACTCTCCAGGTTTAAGGTATTTTTCCTTCAGCTAAAACATGCATGTGGAACCTAGAGTATGATCAACCATGTGATCGGGAGACGTGTTCAAATATGTCTCAGTTTTCGTACCCTGGTACTCGGGTGCAACATTCCAGACGCTTTACTAACACTCTCCCGACTTGGAGAGTCCGTCCCTTTAATCTCCTGTTTGGCCCAGTTTGCAATTTCTGCGGAAGATGAACAGGAATAGCGAGAACCAATGAGAGACTAGCTGGAGGTGTCTGGACGGGCAAATTTAACTCTCATTTCCCACCAGGAAGAGGAATTAACCAAAGGCTCAGCGTGCCGGGCCGGAACCAGATTAGGGCCTGAAGCCATCCTGCAGTGTTGCGGCCAGCTCAAAAGAAAGCGAGTTGAAGAAAGGAGCTCAGGGGCACTGTAATTCACAAACATGCAGAGTTATAAATGACAGCTATCGTCCAAAAATATACTGAAGTAAGGCTGCCAAGAGGACTTGAAAGCGGGGCAGAATTGCAGGAAACCGATTTCAGGAGGTAGACTGGAATTGCATTGAAAGCATAGGAAAAGAGGCAGAACGTCCACAATGATGCACTTGGCCAAAAAGGGCGTATGCGTTTTTTCCTGAATATATTCAGGAAAAAACGCATACGCCCTTTTTGGCCAACCAAGCAAGCTTGCAAAGGAAATCTGCACTACAATGAAGTCTCACTTCCCCCCGGTCAAAAGGGCCATCTGAAAAAAGTGTAAAATCCAGAAAGGCAGGACAGGCCATGGAGAACTGGGAGCCTTGTTATGCTGATGGGCGGGATGTAAATTGCCAACAGACACTCGGGAGAAGTGTATGGTGTTTCCTGAAACATCTAAAAAACAAAGCAACAGAGCCTTGGGCATTTCCACTTATGGTCCTATAGCTTAGGGAAATTAAAATCAAAAAGACACAGCCACCCCAAAGTTTGGGACGCCTCTGTTTACAAGAACCTCGTTTACCGTACAAGTTCAACTTTGCAGAAAGTGAAAAATGGATAAAGAAGTTGTGGTATTTACTTACAAAGCAATATCAATCAGCAATGAAATCTATGTCATCAGGCCCTTAGCAGCACAATGAGTGGATTCAAGTATGATGATTCTAACTGAAATAAGTCACACAGAAAAAGAAACATCATAAGATATCAGTAATACACGGAATGTAAACTTGGCTACACAGGAACTGAATTACAGAACAGAACAGGGTCTCAAATTTAGAAAACCAACTTATGCTTGCTTAAGGGTAAAGGTGAGTTGGGGTGCTGCATAAAACCAGAGATTGAAACGAGCACAGATAAAGTTCCTTAAGCCAAATATGGAATAGACAAGAGCTACTCCTTGCTCAACGAAATGGACTCAACACCGCATATTAAACGCCTAAGAATGTACCTGACTAGTAAGTATCTTAAAACCTATGGATTGCTATGTCTCCGAAAGAGAATCAAGCATGTGTACAGGGGCACAAACGCAGCAGTGATAGGATTGGAGAGGTTCGGTGAGCAAATGAAGACCCTTTGAAGTCATATTGCATGGTACCGATTCCACGGGTTTCAACTACCCAGGTTTAAGGTATTCTTCCTTCAGCTAAAACATGCATGTGGAACCTAGAGTATGATCAACCATGTGATCGGGAGACGTGTTCAAATATGTCTCAGTTTTCCTCCCCTGGTACTCGGGTGCAACATTCCAGACGCTTTACTAACACTCTCCCCACTTGGAGAGTCAGCGCCTTTAACCTCCTGTTTGGCCCAGTTTGCAATTTCTGCGGAAGATGAACAGGAATAGTGAGAACCAATGAGAGACTAGCAGGAGGTGTCTGGACGGGCAAATTTAACTCTCATTTCCCACCAGGAAGAGGAAATAACCAAAGGCTCAGCGTGCCGGGCCGGAACCAGATTAGGGCCTGAAGCTATCCTGCGGTGTTGCGGCCAGGTCACAAGAAAGCGAGTTGAAGAAAGGAGCTCAGGGGCACTGTAATTCACAAACCTGCAGAGTTATAAATGACAGCTATCGTCCAAAAATATACTGAAGTAAGGCTGCCAAGAGGACTTGAAAGCGGGGCAGAATTGCAGGAAACCGATTTCAGGAGGTAGACTGGAATTGCTTTGAAAGCATAGGAAAAGAGGCAGAACGTCCACAATGATGCACTTGGCCAAAAAGGGCGTATGCGTTTTTTCCTGAATATATTCAGGAAAAAACGCATACGCCCTTTTTGGCCAACCAAGCAAGCTTGCAAAGGAAATCTGCACTACAATGAAGTCTCACTTCCCCCCGGTCAAAAGGGCCATCTGAAAAAAGTGTAAAATCCAGAAAGGCAGGACAGGCCATGGAGAACTGGGAGCCTTGTTATGCTGATGGGCGGGATGTAAATTGCCAACAGACACTCGGGAGAAGTGTATGGTGTTTCCGGAAACATCTAAAAAACAAAGCAACAGAGCCTAGGGCACTTCCACTTATGGTCCTATAGCTTAGGGAAATTAAAATCAAAAAGACACAGCCACCCCAAAGTTTGGGACGCCTCTGTTTACAAGAACTTCGTTTACAGTACAAGTTCAACATCGCAGAAAGTGAAAAATGGATAAAGAACATGTGGTATTTACTTACAAAGCAATATCACTCAGCAATGAAATCTATGTCATCAGGCCCTTAGCAGCACAATGAGTGGATTCAGGTATGATGATTCTAACTGAAATAAGTCACACAGAAAAAGAAACATCATAAGATATCAGTAATACACGGAATGTAAACTTGGCTACACAGGAACTGAATTACAGAACAGAACAGGTTCTCAAATTTAGAAAACCAACTTATGCTTGCTTAAGGGGAAAGGTGAGTTGGGGTGCTGCATAAAACCAGAGATTGAAATAAGCACAGATAAAGTTCCTTAAGCCAAATATGGAATAGACAAGAGCTACTCCTTGCTCAACGAAATGGACTGAACACCGCATATTAAACGCTTAAGAATGTACCTGACTAGTAAGTATCTTAAAACCTATGGATTGCTATGTCTCCAAAAGAGAATCAAGCATGTGTACAGGCGCATAAACGCAGCAGTGATAGGATTGGAGAGGTTCGGTGAACAAATGAAGACCCTTTGAAGTCATATTGCATGGTAACCATTCCACGGGTCTCAACTCTCCAGGTTTAAGGTATTCTTCCTTCAGCTAAAACATGCATGTGGAACCCAGAGTATGATCAACCGTGTGAACGGGAGACGTGTTCAAATATGTCTCAGTTTTCGTACCCTGGTACTCGGGTGCAACATTCCAGACGCTTTACTAACACTCTCCCCACTTGGAAAGTCAGCGCCTTTTACCTCCTGTTTGGCCCAGTTTGCAATTTCTGCGGAAGATGAACAGGAATAGGGAGAACCAATGAGAGACTAGCTGGAGGTGTCTGGACGGGCAAATTTAACTCTCATTTCCCACCAGGAAGAGGAAATAACCAAAGGCTCAGCGTGCCGTGCCGGAACCAGATTAAGGCCTGAAGCCATCCTGCGGTGTTGCGGCCAGGTCACAAGAAAGCGAGTTGAAGAAAGGAGCTCAGGGGCACTGTAATTCACAAACCTGCAGAGTTATAAATGACAGCTATCGTCCAAAAATATACTGAAGTAAGGCTGCCAAGAGGACTTGAAAGCGGGGCAGAATTGCAGGAAACCGATTTCAGGAGGTAGACTGGAATTGCATTGAAAGCATAGGAAAAGAGGCAGAACGTCCACAATGATGCACTTGGCCAAAAAGGGCGTATGCGTTTTTTCCTGAATATATTCAGGAAAAAACGCATACGCCCTTTTTGGCCAACCAAGCAAGCTTGCAAAGGAAATCTGCACTACAATGAAGTCTCACTTCCCCCCGGTCAAAAGGGCCATCTGAAAAAAGTGTAAAATCCAGAAAGGCAGGACAGGCCATGGAGAACTGGGAGCCTTGTTATGCTGATGGGCGGGATGTAAATTGCCAACAGACACTCGGGAGAAGTGTATGGTGTTTCCTGAAACATCTAAAAAACAAAGCAACAGAGCCTAGGGCACTTCCACTTATGGTCCTATAGCTTAGGGAAATTAAAATCAAAAAGACACAGCCACCCCAAAGTTTGGGGCACCTCTGTTTACAAGAACCTCGTTTACAGTACAAGTTCAACATCGCAGAAAGTGAAAAATGGATAAAGAAGGTGTGGTATTTACTTACAAAGCAATATCACTCAGCAATGAAATCTATGTCATCAGGCCCTTAGCTGCACAATGAGTGGATTCAGGTATGATGATTCTAACTGAAATAAGTCACACAGAAAAAGAAACATCATAAGATATCAGTAATACACGGAATGTAAACTTGGCTACACAGGAACTGAATTACAGAACAGAACAGGGTCTCAAATTTAGAAAACCAACTTATGCTTGCTTAAGGGGAAAGGTGAGTTGGGGTGTTGCATAAAACCAGAGATTGAAACGAGCACAGATAAAGTTCCTTAAGCCAAATATGGAATAGACAAGAGCTACTCCTTGCTCAACGAAATGGACTCAACACCGCATATTAAACGCCTAAGAATGTACCTGACTAGTAAGTATCTTAAAACCTATGGATTGCTATGTCTCCGAAAGAGAATCAAGCATGTGTACAGGGGCATAAACGCAGCAGTGATAGGATTGGAGAGGTTCGGTGAGCAAATGAAGACCCTTTGAAGTCATATTGCATGGTACCCATTCCAAGGGTTTCAACTACCCAGGTTTAAGGTATTCTTCCTTCAGCTAAAACATGCATGTGGAACCTAGAGTATGATCAACCATGTGATCGGGAGACGTGTTCAAATATGTCTCAGTTTTCGTACCCTGGTACTCGGGTGCAACATTCCAGACGCTTTACTAACACTCTCCCGACTTGGAGAGTCCGCCCCTTTAATCTCCTGTTTGGCCCAGTTTGCAATTTCTGCGGAAGATGAACAGGAATAGCGAGAACCAATGAGAGACTAGCTGGAGGTGTCTGGACGGGCAAATTTAACTCTCATTTCCCACCAGGAAGAGGAAATAACCAAAGGCTCAGCGTGCCGGGCCGGAACCAGATTAGGGCCTGAAGCCATCCTGCGGTGTTGCGGCCAGGTCACAAGAAAGCGAGTTGAAGAAAGGAGCTCAGGGGCACTGTAATTCACAAACCTGCAGAGTTATAAATGACAGCTATCGTCCAAAAATATACGGAAGTAAGGCTGCCAAGAGGACTTGAAAACGGGGCAGAATTGCAGGAAACCGATTTCAGGAGGTAGACTGGAATTGCATTGAAAGCATAGGAAAAGAGGCAGAACGTCCACAATGATGCACTTGGCCAAAAAGGGCGTATGCGTTTTTTCCTGAATATATTCAGGAAAAAACGCATACGCCCTTTTTGGACAACCAAACAAGCTTGCAAAGGAAATATGCACTACAATGAAGTCTCACTTCCCCCCGGTCAAAAGGGCCATCTGAAAAAAGTGTAAAATCCAGAAAGGCAGGACAGGCCATGGAGAACTGGGAGCCTTGTTAAGCTGATGGGCGGGATGTAAATTGCCAACAGACACTCGGGAGAAGTGTATGGTGTTTCCTGAAACATCTAAAAAACAAAGCAACAGAGCCTAGGGAACTTCCACTTATTGTCCTATAGCTTAGGGAAATTAAAATCAAAAAGACACAGCCACCCCAAAGTTTGGGACGCCTCTGTTTACAAGAACCTTGTTTACCGTACAAGTTCAATATCACAGAAAGTGAAAAATGGATAAAGAACTTGTGGTACTTACGTACAATGCAATATCACTCAGCAATGAAATCTATGTCATCAGGCCCGTAGCAGCATAATGAGTGGATTCAGGTACGATGATTCTAACTGAAATAAGTCACACAGAAAAAGAAACATCATAAGATATCACTAATACACGGAATGTAAACTTGGCTACACAGGAACTGAATTCCAAAACAGAACAGGGTCTCAAATTTAGAAAACCAACTTATGCTTGCTTAAGGGGAAAGGTGAGTTGGGGTGCTGCATAAAACCAGAGATTGAAACGAGCACAGATAAAGTTCCTTAAGCCAAATATGGAATAGACAAGAGCTACTCCTTGCTCAACGAAATGGACTCAACACCGCATATTAAACGCCTAAGAATGTACCTGACTAGTAAGTATCTTAAAACCTATGGATTGCTATGTCTCCGAAAGAGAATCAAGCATTTGTACAGGGGCATAAACGCAGCAGTGATAGGATTGGAGAGGTTCGGTGAGCAAATGAAGACCCTTTGAAGTCATATTGCATGGTACCCATTCCACGGGTTTCAACTACCCAGGTTTAAGGTATTCTTCCTTCAGCTAAAACATGCATGTGGAACCTAGAGTATGATCAACCATGTGATCGGGAGACGTGTTCAAATATGTCTCAGTTTTCGTACCCTGGTACTCGGTGCAACATTCCAGACGCTTTACTAACACTCTCCCGACTTGGAGAGTCCGTCCCTTTAATCTCCTGTTTGGCCCAGTTTGCAATTTCTGCGGAAGATGAACAGGAAAAGCGAGAACCAATGAGAGACTAGCTGGAGGTGTCTGGACGGGCAAATTTAACTCTCATTTCCCACCACAAAGAGGAATTAACCAAAGGCTCAGCGTGCCGTGCCGGAACCAGATTAGGGCCTGAAGCCATCCTGCGGTGTTGCGGCCAGCTCAAAAGAAAGCGAGTTGAAGAAAGGAGCTCAGGGGCACTGTAATTCACAAACCTGCAGAGTTATAAATGACAGCTATCGTCCAAAAATATACTGAAGTAAGGCTGCCAAGAGGACTTGAAAGCGGGGCAGAATTGCAGGAAACCGATTTCAGGAGGTAGACTGGAATTGCATTGAAAGCATAGGAAAAGAGGCAGAACGTCCACAATGATGCACTTGGCCAAAAAGGGCGTATGCGTTTTTTTCTGAATATATTCAGGAAAAAACGCATACGCCCTTTTTGGCCAACCAAGCAAGCTTGCAAAGGAAATCTGCACTACAATGAAGTCTCACTTCCCCCCGGTCAAAAGGGCCATCTGAAAAAAGTGTAAAATCCAGAAAGGCAGGACAGGCCATGGAGAACTGGGAGCCTTGTTATGCTGATGGGCGGGATGTAAATTGCCAACAGACACTCGGGAGAAGTGTATGGTGTTTCCTGAAACATCTAAAAAACAAAGCAACAGAGCCTAGGGCACTTCCACTTATGGTCCTATAGCTTAGGGAAATTAAAATCAAAAAGACACAGCCACCCCAAAGTTTGGGACGCCTCTGTTTATAAGAACCTCGTTTACCGTACAAGTTCAATATCACAGAAAGTGAAAAATGGATAAAGAACTTGTGGTACTTACGTACAATGCAGTATCACTCAGCAATGAAATCTATGTCATCAGGCCCGTAGCAGCATAATGAGTGGATTCAGGTACGATGATTCTCACTGAAATAAGTCACACAGAAAAAGAAACATCATAAGATATCAGTAATACACGGAATGTAAACTTGGCTACACAGGAACTGAATTCCAAAACAGAACAGGGTCTCAAATTTAGAAAACCAACTTATGCTTGCTTAAGGGGAAAGGTGAGTTGGGGTGCTGCATAAAACCAGAGATTGAAATGAGCACAGATAAAGTTCCTTAAGCCAAATATGGACTAGACAAGAGCTACTCCTTGCTCAACGAAATGGACTCAACACCCCATATTAAACGCCTAAGAATGCACCTGACTAGTAAGTATCTTAAAACCTATGGATTGCTATGTCTCCGAAAGAGAATCAAGCATGTGTACAGGGGCATAAACGCAGCAGTGATAGGATTGGAGAGGTTCGGTGAGCAAATGAAGACCCTTTGAAGTCATATTGCATGGTACCCATTCCACGGGTTTCAACTACCCAGGTTTAAGGTATTCTTCCTTCAGCTAAAACATGCATGTGGAACCTAGAGTATGATCAACCATGTGATCGGGAGACGTGTTCAAATATGTCTCAGTTTTCGTACCCTGGTACTCGGGTGCAACATTCCAGACGCTTTACTAACACTCTCCCGACTTGGAGAGTCCGTCCCTTTAATCTCCTGTTTGGCCCAGTTTGCAATTTCTGCGGAAGATGAACAGGAATAGCGAGAACCAATGAGAGACTAGCTGGAGGTGTCTGGACGGGCAAATTTAACTCTCATTTCCCACCAGAAAGAGGAATTAACCAAAGGCTCAGCGTGCCGTGCCGGAACCAGATTAGGGCCTGAAGCCATCCTGCGGTGTTGCGGCCAGCTCAAAAGAAAGCGAGTTGAAGAAAGGAGCTCAGGGGCACTGTAATTCACAAACCTGCAGAGTTATAAATGACAGCTATCGTCCAAAAATATACTGAAGTAAGGCTGCCAAGAGGACTTGAAAGCGGGGCAGAATTGCAGGAAACCGATTTCAGGAGGTAGACTGGAATTGCATTGAAAGCATAGGAAAAGAGGCAGAACGTCCACAATGATGCACTTGGCCAAAAAGGGCGTATGCGTTTTTTTCTGAATATATTCAGGAAAAAACGCATACGCCCTTTTTGGCCAACCAAGCAAGCTTGCAAAGGAAATCTGCACTACAATGAAGTCTCACTTCCCCCCGGTCAAAAGGGCCATCTGAAAAAAGTGTAAAATCCAGAAAGGCAGGACAGGCCATGGAGAACTGGGAGCCTTGTTATGCTGATGGGCGGGATGTAAATTGCCAACAGACACTCGGGAGAAGTGTATGGTGTTTCCTGAAACATCTAAAAAACAAAGCAACAGAGCCTAGGGCACTTCCACTTATGGTCCTATAGCTTAGGGAAATTAAAATCAAAAAGACACAGCCACCCCAAAGTTTGGGACGCCTCTGTTTATAAGAACCTCGTTTACCGTACAAGTTCAATATCACAGAAAGTGAAAAATGGATAAAGAACTTGTGGTACTTACGTACAATGCAGTATCACTCAGCAATGAAATCTATGTCATCAGGCCCGTAGCAGCATAATGAGTGGATTCAGGTACGATGATTCTCACTGAAATAAGTCACACAGAAAAAGAAACATCATAAGATATCAGTAATACACGGAATGTAAACTTGGCTACACAGGAACTGAATTCCAAAACAGAACAGGGTCTCAAATTTAGAAAACCAACTTATGCTTGCTTAAGGGGAAAGGTGAGTTGGGGTGCTGCATAAAACCAGAGATTGAAATGAGCACAGATAAAGTTCCTTAAGCCAAATATGGACTAGACAAGAGCTACTCCTTGCTCAACGAAATGGACTCAACACCCCATATTAAACGCCTAAGAATGCACCTGACTAGTAAGTATCTTAAAACCTATGGATTGCTATGTCTCCGAAAGAGAATCAAGCATGTGTACAGGGGCATAAACGCAGCAGTGATAGGATTGGAGAGGTTCGGTGAGCAAATGAAGACCCTTTGAAGTCATATTGCATGGTACCCATTCCACGGGTTTCAACTACCCAGGTTTAAGGTATTCTTCCTTCAGCTAAAACATGCATGTGGAACCTAGAGTATGATCAACCATGTGATCGGGAGACGTGTTCAAATATGTCTCAGTTTTCGTACCCTGGTACTCGGGTGCAACATTCCAGACGCTTTACTAACACTCTCCCGACTTGGAGAGTCCGCCCTTTAATCTCCTGTTTGGCCCAGTTTGCAATTTCTGCGGAAGATGAACAGGAATAGCGAGAACCAATGAGAGACTAGCTGGAGGTGTCTGGACGGGCAAATTTAACTCTCATTTCCCACCAGAAAGAGGAATTAACCAAAGGCTCAGCGTGCCGTGCCGGAACCAGATTAGGGCCTGAAGCCATCCTGCGGTGTTGCGGCCAGCTCAAAAGAAAGCGAGTTGAAGAAAGGAGCTCAGGGGCACTGTAATTCACAAACCTGCAGAGTTATAAATGACAGCTATCGTCCAAAAATATACTGAAGTAAGGCTGCCAAGAGGACTTGAAAGCGGGGCAGAATTGCAGGAAACCGATTTCAGGAGGTAGACTGGAATTGCATTGAAAGCATAGGAAAAGAGGCAGAACGTCCACAATGATGCACTTGGCCAAAAAGGGCGTATGCGTTTTTTTCTGAATATATTCAGGAAAAAACGCATACGCCCTTTTTGGCCAACCAAGCAAGCTTGCAAAGGAAATCTGCACTACAATGAAGTCTCACTTCCCCCCGGTCAAAAGGGCCATCTGAAAAAAGTGTAAAATCCAGAAAGGCAGGACAGGCCATGGAGAACTGGGAGCCTTGTTATGCTGATGGGCGGGATGTAAATTGCCAACAGACACTCGGGAGAAGTGTATGGTGTTTCCTGAAACATCTAAAAAACAAAGCAACAGAGCCTAGGGCACTTCCACTTATGGTCCTATAGCTTAGGGAAATTAAAATCAAAAAGACACAGCCACCCCAAAGTTTGGGACGCCTCTGTTTATAAGAACCTCGTTTACCGTACAAGTTCAATATCACAGAAAGTGAAAAATGGATAAAGAACTTGTGGTACTTACGTACAATGCAGTATCACTCAGCAATGAAATCTATGTCATCAGGCCCGTAGCAGCATAATGAGTGGATTCAGGTACGATGATTCTCACTGAAATAAGTCACACAGAAAAAGAAACATCATAAGATATCAGTAATACACGGAATGTAAACTTGGCTACACAGGAACTGAATTCCAAAACAGAACAGGGTCTCAAATTTAGAAAACCAACTTATGCTTGCTTAAGGGGAAAGGTGAGTTGGGGTGCTGCATAAAACCAGAGATTGAAATGAGCACAGATAAAGTTCCTTAAGCCAAATATGGACTAGACAAGAGCTACTCCTTGCTCAACGAAATGGACTCAACACCCCATATTAAACGCCTAAGAATGCACCTGACTAGTAAGTATCTTAAAACCTATGGATTGCTATGTCTCCAAAAGAGAATCAAGCGTGTGTACAGGGGCATAAACGCAGCAGTGATAGGATTGGAGAGGTTCGGTGAGCAAATGAAGACCCTTTGAAGTCATATTGCATGGTACCCATTCCACGGGTCTCAACTCTCCAGGTTTAAGGTATTCTTCCTTCAGCTAAAACATGCATGTGGAACCCAGAGTATGATCAACCATGTGAACGGGAGACGTGTTCAAATATGTCTCAGTTTTCCTCCCCTGGTACTCGGGTGCAACATTCCAGATGCTTTACTAACACTCTCCCCACTTGGAGAGTCAGCGCCTTTAATCTCCTGTTTGGCCCAGTTTGCAATTTCTGCGGAAGATGAACAGGAATAGCGAGAACCAATGAGAGACTAGCTGGAGGTGTCTGGACGGGCAAATTTAACTCTCATTTCCCACCAGGAAGAGGAAATAACCAAAGGTTCAGCGTGCCGGGCCGGAACCAGATTAGGGCCTGAAGCCATCCTGCGGTGTTGCGGCCAGGTCACAAGAAAGCGAGTTGAAGAAAGGAGCTCAGGGGCACTGTAATTCACAAACCTGCAGAGTTATAAATGACAGCTATCGTCCAAAAATATACTGAAGTAAGGCTGCCAAGAGGACTTGAAAGCGGGGCAGAAGTGCAGGAAACCGATTTCAGGAGGTAGACTGGAATTGCATTGAAAGCATAGGAAAAGAGGCAGAACGTCCACAATGATGCACTTGGCCAAAAAGGGCGTATGCGTTTTTTCCTGAATATATTCAGGAAAAAACGCATACGCCCTTTTTGGCCAACGAAGCAAGCTTGCAAAGGAAATCTGCACTACAATGAAGTCTCACTTCCCCCCGGTCAAAAGGGCCATCTGAAAAAAGTGTAAAATCCAGAAAGGCAGGACAGGCCATGGAGAACTGGGAGCCTTGTTATGCTGATGGGCGGGATGTAAATTGCCAACAGACACTCGGGAGAAGTGTATGGTGTTTCCTGAAACATCTAAAAAACAAAGCAACAGAGCCTAGGGCACTTCCACTTATGGTCCTATAGCTTAGGGAAATTAAAATCAAAAAGACACAGCCACCCCAAAGTTTGGGACGCCTCTGTTTACAAGAACCTCGTTTACAGTACAAGTTCAACATCGCAGAAAGTGAAAAATGGATAAAGAACTTGTGGTACTTACGTACAATGCAGTATCACTCAGCAATGAAATCTATGTCATCAGGCCCGTAGCAGCATAATGAGTGGATTCAGGTACGATGATTCTCACTGAAATAAGTCACACAGAAAAAGAAACATCATAAGATATCAGTAATACACGGAATGTAAACTTGGCTACACAGGAACTGAATTCCAAAACAGAACAGGGTCTCAAATTTAGAAAACCAACTTATGCTTGCTTAAGGGGAAAGGTGAGTTGGGGTGCTGCATAAAACCAGAGATTGAAATGAGCACAGATAAAGTTCCTTAAGCCAAATATGGACTAGACAAGAGCTACTCCTTGCTCAACAAAATGGACTCAACACCCCATATTAAACGCCTAAGAATGTACCTGACTAGTAAGTATCTTAAAACCTATGGATTGCTATGTCTCCAAAAGAGAATCAAGCGTGTGTACAGGGGCATAAACGCAGCAGTCATAGGATTGGAGAGGTTCGGTGAGCAAATGAAGACCCTTTGAAGTCATATTGCATGGTACCCATTCCACGGGTCTCAACTCTCCAGGTTTAAGGTATTCTTCCTTCAGCTAAAACATGCATGTGGAACCCAGAGTATGATCAACCATGTGAACGGGAGACGTGTTCAAATATGTCTCAGTTTTCCTCCCCTGGTACTCGGGTGCAACATTCCAGACGCTTTAGTAACACTCTCCCCACTTGGAGAGTCAGCGCCTTTAACTTCCTGTTTGGCCCAGTTTGCAATTTCTGCGGAAGATGAACAGGAATAGGGAACACCAATGAGAGACTAGCTGGAGGTGTCTGGACGGGCAAATTTAACTCTCATTTCCCACCAGGAAGAGGAAATAACCAAAGGCTCAGCGTGCCGTGCCGGAACCAGATTAGGGCCTGAAGCCATCCTGCGGTGTTCCGGCCAGCTCAAAAGAAAGCGAGTTGAAGAAAGGAGCTCAGGGGCACTGTAATTCACAAACCTGCAGAGTTATAAATGACAGCTATCGTCCAAAAATATACTGAAGTAAGGCTGCCAAGAGGACTTGAAAGCGGGGCAGAATTGCAGGAAACCGATTTCAGGAGGTAGACTGGAATTGCATTGAAAGCATAGGAAAAGAGGCAGAACGTCCACAATGATGCACTTGGCCAAAAAGGGCGTATGCGTTTTTTCCTGAATATATTCAGGAAAAAACGCATACGCCCTTTTTGGCCAACCAAGCAAGCTTGCAAAGGAAATCTGCACTACAATGAAGTCTCACTTCCCCCCGGTCAAAAGGGCCATCTGAAAAAAGTGTAAAATCCAGAAAGGCAGGACAGGCCATGGAGAACTGGGAGCCTTGTTATGCTGATGGGCGGGATGTAAATTGCCAACAGACACTCGGGAGAAGTGTATGGTGTTTCCTGAAACATCTAAAAAACAAAGCAACAGAGCCTAGGGCACTTCCACTTATGGTCCTATAGCTTAGGGAAATTAAAATCAAAAAGACACAGCCACCCCAAAGTTTGGGACGCCTCTGTTTACAAGAACCTCGTTTACCGTACAAGTTCAATATCACAGAAAGTGAAAAATGGATAAAGAACTTGTGGTACTTACGTACAATGCAGTATCACTCAGCAATGAAATCTATGTCATCAGGCCCGTAGCAGCATAATGAGTGGATTCAGGTACGATGATTCTCACTGAATTAAGTCACACAGAAAAAGAAACATCATAAGATATCACTAATACACGGAATGTAAACTTGGCTACACAGGAACTGAATTCCAAAACAGAACAGGGTCTCAAATTTAGAAAACCAACTTATGCTTGCTTAAGGGGAAAGGTGAGTTGGGGTGCTGCATAAAACCAGAGATTGAAATGAGCACAGATAAAGTTCCTTAAGCCAAATATGGACTAGACAAGAGCTACTCCTTGCTCAACGAAATGGACTCAACACCCCATATTAAACGCCTAAGAATGTACCTGACTAGTAAGTATCTTAAAACCTATGGATTGCTATGTCTCCAAAAGAGAATCAAGCGTGTGTACAGGGGCATAAACGCAGCAGTGATAGTATTGGAGAGGTTCGGTGAGCAAATGAAGACCCTTTGAAGTCATATTGCATGGTACCCATTCCACGGGTCTCAACTCTCCAGGTTTAAGGTATTCTTCCTTCAGCTAAAACATGCATGTGGAACCCAGAGTATGATCAACCGTGTGAACGGGAGACGTGTTCAAATATGTCTCAGTTTTCCTCCCCTGGTACTCGGGTGCAACATTCCAGACGCTTTACTAACACTCTCCCCACTTGGAGAGTCAGCGCCTTTAACCTCCTGTATGGCCCAGTTCGCAATTTCTGCGGAAGATGAACAGGAATAGTGAGAACCAATGAGAGACTAGCAGGAGGTGTCTGGACGGGCAAATTTAACTCTCATTTCCCACCAGGAAGAGGAAATAACCAAAGGCTCAGCGTGCCGTGCCAGAACCAGATTAGGGCCTGAAGACATTCTGTGGTGTTGCGGCCAGCTCAAAAGAAAGCGAGTTGAAGAAAGGAGCTCAGGGGCACTGTAATTCACAAACCTGCAGAGTTATAAATGACAGCTATCGTCCAAAAATATACTGAAGTAAGGCTGCCAAGAGGACTTGAAAGCGGGGCAGAATTGCAGGAAACCGATTTCAGGAGGTAGACTGGAATTGCTTTGAAAGCATAGGAAAAGAGGCAGAACGTCCACAATGATGCACTTGGCCAAAAAGGGCGTATGCGTTTTTTCCTGAATATATTCAGGAAAAAACGCATACGCCCTTTTTGGCCAACCAAGCAAGCTTGCAAAGGAAATCTGCACTACAATGAAGTCTCACTTCCCCCCGGTCAAAAGGGCCATCTGAAAAAAGTGTAAAATCCAGAAAGGCAGGACAGGCCATGGAGAACTGGGAGCCTTGTTATGCTGATGGGCGGGATGTAAATTGCCAACAGACACTCCGGAGAAGTGTATGGTGTTTCCTGAATCATCTAAAAAACAAAGCAACAGAGCCTAGGGCACTTCCACTTATGGTCCTATAGCTTAGGGAAATTAAAATCAAAAACACACAGCCACCCCAAAGTTTGGGACGCCTCTGTTTACAAGAACTTCGTTTACAGTACAAGTTCAACATCGCAGAAAGTGAAAAATGGATAAAGAACATGTGGTATTTACTTACAAAGCAATATCACTCAGCAATGAAATCTATGTCATCAGGCCCTTAGCAGCACAATGAGTGGATTCAGGTATGATGATTCTAACTGAAATAAGTCACACAGAAAAAGAAACATCATAAGATATCAGTAATACACGGAATGTAAACTTGGCTACACAGGAACTGAATTACAAAACAGAACAGGGTCTCAAATTTAGAAAACCAACTTATGCTTGCTTAAGGGGAAAGGTGAGTTGGGGTGCTGCATAAAACCAGAGATTGAAATGAGCACAGATAAAGTTCCTTAAGCCAAATATGGAATAGACAAGAGCTACTCCTTGCTCAACGAAATGGACTCAACACCGCATATTAAACGCCTAATAATGTACCTGACTAGTAAGTATCTTAAAACCTATGGATTGCTATGTCTCCGAAAGAGAATCAAGCATGTGTACAGGCACATAAACGCAGCAGTGATAGGATTGGAGAGGTTCGGTGAACAAATGAAGACCCTTTGAAGTCATATTGCATGGTACCCATTCCACGGGTCTCAACTCTCCAGGTTTAAGGTATTCTTCCTTCAGCTAAAACATGCATGTGGAACCCAGAGTATGATCAACCATGTGAACGGGAGACGTGTTCAAATATGTCTCAGTTTTCCTCCCCTGGTACTCGGGTGCAACATTCCAGACGCTTTAGTAACACTCTCCCCACTTGGAGAGTCAGCGCCTTTAACTTCCTGTTTGGCCCAGTTTGCAATTTCTGCGGAAGATGAACAGGAATAGGGAACACCAATGAGAGACTAGCTGGAGGTGTCTGGACGGGCAAATTTAACTCTCATTTCCCACCAGGAAGAGGAAATAACCAAAGGCTCAGCGTGCCGTGCCGGAACCAGATTAGGGCCTGAAGCCATCCTGCGGTGTTCCGGCCAGCTCAAAAGAAAGCGAGTTGAAGAAAGGAGCTCAGGGGCACTGTAATTCACAAACCTGCAGAGTTATAAATGACAGCTATCGTCCAAAAATATACTGAAGTAAGGCTGCCAAGAGGACTTGAAAGCGGGGCAGAATTGCAGGAAACCGATTTCAGGAGGTAGACTGGAATTGCATTGAAAGCATAGGAAAAGAGGCAGAACGTCCACAATGATGCACTTGGCCAAAAAGGGCGTATGCGTTTTTTCCTGAATATATTCAGGAAAAAACGCATACGCCCTTTTTGGCCAACCAAGCAAGCTTGCAAAGGAAATCTGCACTACAATGAAGTCTCACTTCCCCCCGGTCAAAAGGGCCATCTGAAAAAAGTGTAAAATCCAGAAAGGCAGGACAGGCCATGGAGAACTGGGAGCCTTGTTATGCTGATGGGCGGGATGTAAATTGCCAACAGACACTCGGGAGAAGTGTATGGTGTTTCCTGAAACATCTAAAAAACAAAGCAACAGAGCCTAGGGCACTTCCACTTATGGTCCTATAGCTTAGGGAAATTAAAATCAAAAAGACACAGCCACCCCAAAGTTTGGGACGCCTCTGTTTACAAGAACCTCGTTTACCGTACAAGTTCAATATCACAGAAAGTGAAAAATGGATAAAGAACTTGTGGTACTTACGTACAATGCAGTATCACTCAGCAATGAAATCTATGTCATCAGGCCCGTAGCAGCATAATGAGTGGATTCAGGTACGATGATTCTCACTGAATTAAGTCACACAGAAAAAGAAACATCATAAGATATCACTAATACACGGAATGTAAACTTGGCTACACAGGAACTGAATTCCAAAACAGAACAGGGTCTCAAATTTAGAAAACCAACTTATGCTTGCTTAAGGGGAAAGGTGAGTTGGGGTGCTGCATAAAACCAGAGATTGAAATGAGCACAGATAAAGTTCCTTAAGCCAAATATGGACTAGACAAGAGCTACTCCTTGCTCAACGAAATGGACTCAACACCCCATATTAAACGCCTAAGAATGTACCTGACTAGTAAGTATCTTAAAACCTATGGATTGCTATGTCTCCAAAAGAGAATCAAGCGTGTGTACAGGGGCATAAACGCAGCAGTGATAGTATTGGAGAGGTTCGGTGAGCAAATGAAGACCCTTTGAAGTCATATTGCATGGTACCCATTCCACGGGTCTCAACTCTCCAGGTTTAAGGTATTCTTCCTTCAGCTAAAACATGCATGTGGAACCCAGAGTATGATCAACCGTGTGAACGGGAGACGTGTTCAAATATGTCTCAGTTTTCCTCCCCTGGTACTCGGGTGCAACATTCCAGACGCTTTACTAACACTCTCCCCACTTGGAGAGTCAGCGCCTTTAACCTCCTGTATGGCCCAGTTCGCAATTTCTGCGGAAGATGAACAGGAATAGTGAGAACCAATGAGAGACTAGCAGGAGGTGTCTGGACGGGCAAATTTAACTCTCATTTCCCACCAGGAAGAGGAAATAACCAAAGGCTCAGCGTGCCGTGCCAGAACCAGATTAGGGCCTGAAGACATTCTGTGGTGTTGCGGCCAGCTCAAAAGAAAGCGAGTTGAAGAAAGGAGCTCAGGGGCACTGTAATTCACAAACCTGCAGAGTTATAAATGACAGCTATCGTCCAAAAATATACTGAAGTAAGGCTGCCAAGAGGACTTGAAAGCGGGGCAGAATTGCAGGAAACCGATTTCAGGAGGTAGACTGGAATTGCTTTGAAAGCATAGGAAAAGAGGCAGAACGTCCACAATGATGCACTTGGCCAAAAAGGGCGTATGCGTTTTTTCCTGAATATATTCAGGAAAAAACGCATACGCCCTTTTTGGCCAACCAAGCAAGCTTGCAAAGGAAATCTGCACTACAATGAAGTCTCACTTCCCCCCGGTCAAAAGGGCCATCTGAAAAAAGTGTAAAATCCAGAAAGGCAGGACAGGCCATGGAGAACTGGGAGCCTTGTTATGCTGATGGGCGGGATGTAAATTGCCAACAGACACTCCGGAGAAGTGTATGGTGTTTCCTGAATCATCTAAAAAACAAAGCAACAGAGCCTAGGGCACTTCCACTTATGGTCCTATAGCTTAGGGAAATTAAAATCAAAAACACACAGCCACCCCAAAGTTTGGGACGCCTCTGTTTACAAGAACTTCGTTTACAGTACAAGTTCAACATCGCAGAAAGTGAAAAATGGATAAAGAACATGTGGTATTTACTTACAAAGCAATATCACTCAGCAATGAAATCTATGTCATCAGGCCCTTAGCAGCACAATGAGTGGATTCAGGTATGATGATTCTAACTGAAATAAGTCACACAGAAAAAGAAACATCATAAGATATCAGTAATACACGGAATGTAAACTTGGCTACACAGGAACTGAATTACAAAACAGAACAGGGTCTCAAATTTAGAAAACCAACTTATGCTTGCTTAAGGGGAAAGGTGAGTTGGGGTGCTGCATAAAACCAGAGATTGAAATGAGCACAGATAAAGTTCCTTAAGCCAAATATGGAATAGACAAGAGCTACTCCTTGCTCAACGAAATGGACTCAACACCGCATATTAAACGCCTAATAATGTACCTGACTAGTAAGTATCTTAAAACCTATGGATTGCTATGTCTCCGAAAGAGAATCAAGCATGTGTACAGGCACATAAACGCAGCAGTGATAGGATTGGAGAGGTTCGGTGAACAAATGAAGACCCTTTGAAGTCATATTGCATGGTACCCATTCCACGGGTCTCAACTCTCCAGGTTTAAGGTATTCTTCCTTCAGCTAAAACATGCATGTGGAACCCAGAGTATGATCAACCGTGTGAACGGGAGACGTGTTCAAATATGTCTCAGTTTTCGTACCCTGGTACTCGGGTGCAACATTCCAGACGCTTTACTAACACTCTCCCCACTTGGAAAGTCAGCGCCTTTTACCTCCTGTTTGGCCCAGTTTGCAATTTCTGCGGAAGATGAACAGGAATAGGGAGAACCAATGAGAGAGTAGCTGGAGGTGTCTGGACGGGCAAATTTAACTCTCATTTCCCACCAGGAAGAGGAAATAACCAAAGGCTCAGCGTGCCGTGCTGGAACCAGATTAAGGCCTGAAGCCATCCTGCGGTGTTGCGGCCAGGTCACAAGAAAGCGAGTTGAAGAAAGGAGCTCAGGGACACTGTAATTCACAAACCTGCAGAGTTATAAATGACAGCTATCGTCCAAAAATATACTGAAGTAAGGCTGCCAAGAGGACTTGAAAGCGGGGCAGAATTGCAGGAAACCGATTTCAGGAGGTAGACTGGAATTGCATTGAAAGCATAGGAAAAGAGGCAGAACGTCCACAATGATGCACTTGGCCAAAAAGGGCGTATGCGTTTTTTCCTGAATATATTCAGGAAAAAACGCATACGCCCTTTTTGGCCAACCAAGCAAGCTTGCAAAGGAAATCTGCACTACAATGAAGTCTCACTTCCCCCCGGTCAAAAGGGCCATCTGAAAAAAGTGTAAAATCCAGAAAGGCAGGACAGGCCATGGAGAACTGGGAGCCTTGTTATGCTGATGGGCGGGATGTAAATTGCCAACAGACACTCGGGAGAAGTGTATGGTGTTTCCTGAAACATCTAAAAAACAAAGCAACAGAGCCTAGGGCACTTCCACTTATGGTCCTATAGCTTAGGGAAATTAAAATCAAAAAGACACAGCCACCCCAAAGTTTGGGACGCCTCTGTTTACAAGAACCTCGTTTACCGTACAAGTTCAATATCACAGAAAGTGAAAAATGGATAAAGAACTTGTGGTACTTACGTACAATGCAGTATCACTCAGCAATGAAATCTATGTCATCAGGCCCGTAGCAGCATAATGAGTGGATTCAGGTACGATGATTCTCACTGAAATAAGTCACACAGAAAAAGAAACATCATAAGATATCACTAATACACGGAATGTAAACTTGGCTACACAGGAACTGAATTCCAAAACAGAACAGGGTCTCAAATTTAGAAAACCAACTTATGCTTGCTTAAGGGGAAAGGTGAGTTGGGGTGCTGCATAAAACCAGAGATTGAAATGAGCACAGATAAAGTTCCTTAAGCCAAATATGGACTAGACAAGAGCTACTCCTTGCTCAACAAAATGGACTCAACACCCCATATTAAACGCCTAAGAATGTACCTGACTAGTAAGTATCTTAAAACCTATGGATTGCTATGTCTCCAAAAGAGAATCAAGCGTGTGTACAGGGGCATAAACGCAGCAGTGATAGGATTGGAGAGGTTCGGTGAGCAAATGAAGACCCTTTGAAGTCATATTGCATGGTACCCATTCCACGGTTCTCAACTCTCCAGGTTTAAGGTATTCTTCCTTCAGCTCAAACATGCATGTGGAACCCAGAGTATGATCAACCATGTGAACGGGAGACGTGTTCAAATATGTCTCAGTTTTCCTCCTCTGGTACTCGGGTGCAACATTCCAGACGCTTTACTAACACTCTCCCCACTTGGAGAGTCAGCGCCTTTAACCTCCTGTTTGGCCCAGTTTGCAATTTCTGCGGAAGATGAACAGGAATAGTGAGAACCAATGAGAGACTAGCAGGAGGTGTCTGGACGGGCAAATTTAACTCTCATTTCCCACCAGGAAGAGGAAATAACCAAAGGCTCAGCGTGCCGTGCCGGAACCAGATTAGGGCCTGAAGCCATTCTGTGGTGTTGCGGCCAGCTCAAAAGAAAGCGAGTTGAAGAAAGGAGCTCAGGGGCACTGTAATTCACAAACCTGCAGAGTTATAAATGACAGCTATCGTCCAAAAATATACTGAAGTAAGGCTGCCAAGAGGACTTGAAAGCGGGGCAGAATTGCAGGAAACCGATTTCAGGAGGTAGACTGGAATTGCATTGAAAGCATAGGAAAAGAGGCAGAACGTCCACAATGATGCACTTGGCCAAAAAGGGCGTATGCGTTTTTTCCTGAATATATTCAGGAAAAAACGCATACGCCCTTTTTGGCCAACCAAGCAAGCTTGCAAAGGAAATCTGCACTACAATGAAGTCTCACTTCCCCCCGGTCAAAAGGGCCATCTGAAAAAAGTGTAAAATCCAGAAAGGCAGGACAGGCCATGGAGAACTGGGAGCCTTGTTATGCTGATGGGCGGGATGTAAATTGCCAACAGACACTCGGGAGAAGTGTATGGTGTTTCCTGAAACATCTAAAAAACAAAGCAACAGAGCCTAGGGCACTTCCACTTATGGTCCTATAGCTTAGGGAAATTAAAATCAAAAAGACACAGCCACCCCAAAGTTTGGGACGCCTCTGTTTACAACAACCTCGTTTACAGTACAAGTTCAACATCGCAGAAAGTGAAAAATGGATAAAGAAGGTGTGGTATTTACTTACAAAGCAATATCACTCAGCAATGAAATCTATGTCATCAGGCCCTTAGCAGCACAATGAGTGGATTCAGGTATGATGATTCTAACTGAAATAAGTCACACAGAAAAAGAAACATCATAAGATATCAGTAATACACGGAATGTAAACTTGGCTACACAGGAACTGAATTACAGAACAGAACAGGGTCTCAAATTTAGAAAACCAACTTATGCTTGCTTAAGGGGAAAGGTGAGTTGGGGTGCTGCATAAAACCAGAGATTGAAACGAGCACAGATAAAGTTCCTTAAGCCAAATATGGAATAGACAAGAGCTACTCCTTGCTCAACGAAATGGACTCAACACCGCATATTAAACGCCTAATAATGTACCTGACTAGTAAGTATCTTAAAACCTATGGATTGCTATGTCTCCGAAAGAGAATCAAGCATGTGTACAGGGGCACAAACGCAGCAGTGATAGGATTGGAGAGGTTCGGTGAGCAAATGAAGACCCTTTGAAGTCATATTGCATGGTACCCATTCCACGGGTTTCAACTACCCAGGTTTAAGGTATTCTTCCTTCAGCTAAAACATGCATGTGGAACCTAGAGTATGATCAACCATGTGATCGGGAGACGTGTTCAAATATGTCTCAGTTTTCGTACCCTGGTACTCGGGTGCAACATTCCAGACGCTTTACTAACACTCTCCCGACTTGGAGAGTCCGTCCCTTTAATCTCCTGTTTGGCCCAGTTTGCAATTTCTGCGGAAGATGAACAGGAATAGCGAGAACCAATGAGAGACTAGCTGGAGGTGTCTGGACGGGCAAATTTAACTCTCATTTCCCACCAGGAAGAGGAAATAACCAAAGGCTCAGCGTGCCGTGCCGGAACCAGATTAGGGCCTGAAGCCATCCTGCGGTGTTGCGGCCAGCTCAAAAGAAAGCGAGTTGAAGAAAGGAGCTCAGGGGCACTGTAATTCACAAACCTGCAGAGTTATAAATGACAGCTATCGTCCAAAAATATACTGAAGTAAGGCTGCCAAGAGGACTCGAAAGCGGGGCAGAATTGCAGGAAACCGATTTCAGGAGGTAGACTGGAATTGCATTGAAAGCATAGGAAAAGAGGCAGAACGTCCACAATGATGCACTTGGCCAAAAAGGGCGTATGCGTTTTTTCCTGAATATATTCAGGAAAAAACGCATACGCCCTTTTTGGCCAACCAAGCAAGCTTGCAAAGGAAATCTGCACTACAATGAAGTCTCACTTCCCCCCGGTCAAAAGGGCCATCTGAAAAAAGTGTAAAATCCAGAAAGGCAGGACAGGCCATGGAGAACTGGGAGCCTTGTTATGCTGATGGGCGGGATGTAAATTGCCAACAGACACTCGGGAGAAGTGTATGGTGTTTCCTGAAACATCTAAAAAACAAAGAAACAGAGCCTAGGGCACTTCCACTTATGGTCCTATAGCTTAGGGAAATTAAAATCAAAAAGACAAAGCCACCCCAAAGTTTGGGACGCCTCTGTTTACAAGAACCTCGTTTACAGTACAAGTTCAACATCGCAGAAAGTGAAAAATGGATAAAGAACTTGTGGTACTTACGTACAATGCAGTATCACTCAGCAATGAAATCTATGTCATCAGGCCCGTAGCAGCATAATGAGTGGATTCAGGTACGATGATTCTCACTGAAATAAGTCACACAGAAAAAGAAACATCATAAGATATCACTAATACACGGAATGTAAACTTGGCTACACAGGAACTGAATTCCAAAACAGAACAGGGTCTCAAATTTAGAAAACCAACTTATGCTTGCTTAAGGGGAAAGGTGAGTTGGGGTGCTGCATAAAACCAGAGATTGAAATGAGCACAGATAAAGTTCCTTAAGCCAAATATGGACTAGACAAGAGCTACTCCTTGCTCAACAAAATGGACTCAACACCCCATATTAAACGCCTAAGAATGTACCTGACTAGTAAGTATCTTAAAACCTATGGATTGCTATGTCTCCAAAAGAGAATCAAGCGTGTGTACAGGGGCATAAACGCAGCAGTCATAGGATTGGAGAGGTTCGGTGAGCAAATGAAGACCCTTTGAAGTCATATTGCATGGTACCCATTCCACGGGTCTCAACTCTCCAGGTTTAAGGTATTCTTCCTTCAGCTAAAACATGCATGTGGAACCCAGAGTATGATCAACCATGTGAACGGGAGACGTGTTCAAATATGTCTCAGTTTTCCTCCCCTGGTACTCGGGTGCAACATTCCAGACGCTTTAGTAACACTCTCCCCACTTGGAGAGTCAGCGCCTTTAACTTCCTGTTTGGCCCAGTTTGCAATTTCTGCGGAAGATGAACAGGAATAGGGAACACCAATGAGAGACTAGCTGGAGGTGTCTGGACGGGCAAATTTAACTCTCATTTCCCACCAGGAAGAGGAAATAACCAAAGGCTCAGCATGCCGTGCCGGAACCAGATTAGGGCCTGAAGCCATCCTGTGGTGTTGCGGCCAGCTCAAAAGAAAGCGAGTTGAAGAAAGGAGCTCAGGGGCACTGTAATTCACAAACCTGCAGAGTTATAAATGACAGCTATCGTCCAAAAATATACTGAAGTAAGGCTACCAAGAGGACTTGAAAGCGGGGCAGAATTGCAGGAAACCGATTTCAGGAGGTAGACTGGAATTGCATTGAAAGCATAGGAAAAGAGGCAGAACGTCCACAATGATGCACTTGGCCAAAAAGGGCGTATGCGTTTTTTCCTGAATATATTCAGGAAAAAACGCATACGCCCTTTTTGGACAACCAAGCAAGCTTGCAAAGGAAATCTGCACTACAATGAAGTCTCACTTCCCCCCGGTCAAAAGGGCCATCTGAAAAAAGTGTAAAATCCAGAAAGGCAGGACAGGCCATGGAGAACTGGGAGCCTTGTTATGCTGATGGGCGGGATGTAAATTGCCAACAGACACTCGGGAGAAGTGTATGGTGTTTCCTGAAACATCTAAAAAACAAAGCAACAGAGCCTAGGGCACTTCCACTTATGGTCCTATAGCTTAGGGAAATTAAAATCAAAAAGACACAGCCACCCCAAAGTTTGGGACGCCTCTGTTTACAAGAACCTCGTTTACCGTACAAGTTCAATATCACAGAAAGTGAAAAATGGATAAAGAACTTGTGGTACTTACGTACAATGCAGTATCACTCAGCAATGAAATCTATGTCATCAGGCCCGTAGCAGCATAATGAGTGGATTCAGGTACGATGATTCTCACTGAATTAAGTCACACAGAAAAAGAAACATCATAAGATATCACTAATACACGGAATGTAAACTTGGCTACACAGGAACTGAATTCCAAAACAGAACAGGGTCTCAAATTTAGAAAACCAACTCATGCTTGCTTAAGGGGAAAGGTGAGTTGGGGTGCTGCATAAAACCAGAGATTGAAATGAGCACAGATAAAGTTCCTTAAGCCAAATATGGACTAGACAAGAGCTACTCCTTGCTCAACGAAATGGACTCAACACCCTATATTAAACGCCTAAGAATGTACCTGACTAGTAAGTATCTTAAAACCTATGGATTGCTATGTCTCCAAAAGAGAATCAAGCGTGTGTACAGGGGCATAAACGCAGCAGTGATAGGATTGGAGAGGTTCGGTGAGCAAATGAAGACCCTTTGAAGTCATATTGCATGGTACCCATTCCACGGGTCTCAACTCTCCAGGTTTAAGGTATTCTTCCTTCAGCTAAAACATGCATGTGGAACCCAGAGTATGATCAACCGTGTGAACGGGAGACGTGTTCAAATATGTCTCAGTTTTCGTACCCTGGTACTCGGGTGCAACATTCCAGACGCTTTACTAACACTCTCCCCACTTGGAAAGTCAGCGCCTTTTACCTCCTGTTTGGCCCAGTTTGCAATTTCTGCGGAAGATGAACAGGAATAGGGAGAACCAATGAGAGACTAGCAGGAGGTGTCTGGACGGGCAAATTTAACTCTCATTTCCCACCAGGAAGAGGAAATAACCAAAGGCTCAGCGTGCCGTGCTGGAACCAGATTAAGGCCTGAAGCCATCCTGCGGTGTTGCGGCCAGGTCACAAGAAAGCGAGTTAAAGAAAGGAGCTCAGGGGCACTGTAATTCACAAACCTGCAGAGTTATAAATGACAGCTATCGTCCAAAAATATACTGAAGTAAGGCTGCCAAGAGGCCTCGAAAGCGGGGCAGAATTGCAGGAAACCGATTTCAGGAGGTAGACTGGAATTGCATTGAAAGCATAGGAAAAGAGGCAGAACGTCCACAATGATGCACTTGGCCAAAAAGGGCGTATGCGTTTTTTCCTGAATATATTCAGGAAAAAACGCATACGCCCTTTTTGGCCAACCAAGCAAGCTTGCAAAGGAAATCTGCACTACAATGAAGTCTCACTTCCCCCCGGTCAAAAGGGCCATCTGAAAAAAGTGTAAAATCCAGAAAGGCAGGACAGGCCATGGAGAACTGGGAGCCTTGTTATGCTGATGGGCGGGATGTAAATTGCCAACAGACACTCGGGAGAAGTGTATGGTGTTTCCTGAAACATCTAAAAAACAAAGCAACAGAGCCTAGGGCACTTCCACTTATGGTCCTATAGCTTAGGGAAATTAAAATCAAAAAGACACAGCCACCCCAAAGTTTGGGACGCCTCTGTTTACAAGAACCTCGTTTACAGTACAAGTTCAACATCGCAGAAAGTGAAAAATGGATAAAGAAGGTGTGGTATTTACTTACAAAGCAATATCACTCAGCAATGAAATCTATGTCATCAGGCCCGTAGCAGCACAATGAGTGGATTCAGGTACGATGATTCTCACTGAAATAAGTCACACAGAAAAAGAAACATCATAAGATATCAGTAATACACGGAATGTAAACTTGGCTACACAGGAACTGAATTACAGAACAGAACAGGGTCTCAAATTTAGAAAACCAACTTATGCTTGCTTAAGGGTAAAGGTGAGTTGGGGTGCTGGATAAAACCAGAGATTGAAACGAGCACAGATAAAGTTCCTTAAGCCAAATATGGAATAGACAAGAGCTACTCCTTGCTCAACGAAATGGACTCAACACCGCATATTAAACGCCTAAGAATGTACCTGCCTAGTAAGTATCTTAAAACCTATGGATTGCTATGTCTCCGAAAGAGAATCAAGCATGTGTACAGGGGCATAAACGCAGCAGTGATAGGATTGGAGAGGTTCGGTGAGCAAATGAAGACCCTTTGAAGTCATATTGCATGGTACCCATTCCACGGGTCTCAACTCTCCAGGTTTAAGGTATTCTTCCTTCAGCTAAAACATGCATGTGGAACCCAGAGTATGATCAACCATGTGAACGGGAGACGTGTTCAAATATGTCTCAGTTTTCCTCCCCTGGTACTCGGGTGCAACATTCCAGACGCTTTACTAACACTCTCCCCACTTGGAGAGTCAGCGCCTTTAACCTCCTGTGTGGCCCAGTTTGCAATTTCTGCGGAAGATGAACAAGAATAGGGAACACCAATGAGAGACTAGCTGGAGGTGTCTGGACGGGCAAATTTAACTCTCATTTCCCACCAGGAAGAGGAAATAACCAAAGGCTCAGCGTGCCGTGCCGGAACCAGATTAGGGCCTGAAGCCATCCTGCGGTGTTGCGGCGAGGTCACAAGAAAGCGAGTTGAAGAAAGGAGCTCAGGGGCACTGTAATTCACAAACCTGCAGAGTTATAAATGACAGCTATCGTCCAAAAATATACTGAAGTAAGGCTGCCAAGAGGACTCGAAAGCGGGGCAGAATTGCAGGAAACCGATTTCAGGAGGTAGGCTGGAATTGCATTGAAAGCATAGGAAAAGAGGCAGAACGTCCACAATGATGCACTTGGCCAAAAAAGGCGTATGCGTTTTTTCCTGAATATATTCAGGAAAAAACGCATACGCCCTTTTTGGCCAACCAAGCAAGCTTGCAAAGGAAATCTGCACTACAATGAAGTCTCACTTCCCCCCGGTCAAAAGGGCCATCTGAAAAAAGTGTAAAATCCAGAAAGGCAGGACAGGCCATGGAGAACTGGGAGCCTTGTTATGCTGATGGGCGGGATGTAAATTGCCAACAGACACTCGGGAGAAGTGTATGGTGTTTCCTGAAACACCTAAAAAACAAAGCAACAGAGCCTAGGGCACTTCCACTTATGGTCCTATAGCTTAGGGAAATTAAAATCAAAAAGACACAGCCACCCCAAAGTTTGGGACGCCTCTGTTTACAAGAACCTCGTTTACAGTACAAGTTCAACATCGCAGAAGGTGAAAAATGGATAAAGAAGGTGTGGTATTTACTTACAAAGCAATATCACTCAGCAATGAAATCTATGTCATCAGGCCCTTAGCAGCACAATGAGTGGATTCAGGTATGATGATTCTAACTGAAATAAGTCACACAGAAAAAGAAACATCATAAGATATCAGTAATACACGGAATGTAAACTTGGCTACACAGGAACTGAATTACAGAACAGAACAGGGTCTCAAATTTAGAAAACCAACTTATGCTTGCTTAAGGGTAAAGGTGAGTTGGGGTGCTGCATAAAACCAGAGATTGAAACGAGCACAGATAAAGTTCCTTAAGCCAAATATGGAATAGACAAGAGCTACTCCTTGCTCAACGAAATGGACTGAACACCGCATATTAAACGCCTAAGAATGTACCTGACTAGTAAGTATCTTAAAACCTATGGATTGCTATGTCTCCGAAAGAGAATCAAGCATGTGTACAGGGGCATAAACGCAGCAGTGATAGGATTGGAGAGGTTCGGTGAGCAAATGAAGACCCTTTGAAGTCATATTGCATGGTACCCATTCCACGGGTCTCAACTCTCCAGGTTTAAGGTATTCTTCCTTCAGCTAAAACATGCATGTGGAACCTAGAGTATGATCAACCATGTGATCGGGAGACGTGTTCAAATATGTCTCAGTTTTCGTACACTGGTACTCGGGTGCAACATTCCAGACACTTTACTAACACTCTCCTGACTTGCAGAGTCCGTCCCTTTAATCTCCTGTTTGGCCCAGTTTGCAATTTCTGCGGAAGATGAACAGGAATAGCGAGAACCAATGAGAGACTAGCTGGAGGTGTCTGGACGGGCAAATTTAACTCTCATTTCCCACCAGGAAGAGGAATTAACCAAAGGCTCAGCGTGCCGTGCCGGAACCAGATTAGGGCCTGAAGCCATCCTGCGGTGTTGCGGCCAGCTCAAAAGAAAGCGAGTTGAAGAAAGGAGCTCAGGGGCACTGTAATTCACAAACCTGCAGAGTTATAAATGACAGCTATCGTCCAAAAATATACTGAAGTAAGGCTGCCAAGAGGACTCGAAAGCGGGGCAGAATTGCAGGAAACCGATTTCAGGAGGTAGACTGGAATTGCATTGAAAGCATAGGAAAAGAGGCAGCACGCCCACAATGATGCACTTGGCCAAAAAGGGCGTATGCGTTTTTTCCTGAATATATTCAGGAAAAAACGCATACGCCCTTTTTGGCCAACCAAGCAAGCTTGCAAAGGAAATCTGCACTACAATGAAGTCTCACTTCCCCCCGGTCAAAAGGGCCATCTGAAAAAAGTGTAAAATCCAGAAAGGCAGGACAGGCCATGGAGAACTGGGAGCCTTGTTATGCTGATGGGCGGGATGTAAATTGCCAACAGACACTCGGGAGAAGTGTATGGTGTTTCCTGAAACATCTAAAAAACAAAGCAACAGAGCCTAGGGCACTTCCACTTATGGTCCTATAGCTTAGGGAAATTAAAATCAAAAAGACACAGCCACCCCAAAGTTTGGGACGCCTCTGTTTACAAGAACCTCGTTTACAGTACAAGTTCAACATCGCAGAAAGTGAAAAATGGATAAAGAACTTGTGGTACTTACGTACAATGCAGTATCACTCAGCAATGAAATCTATGTCATCAGGCCCGTAGCAGCGTAATGAGTGGATTCAGGTACGATGATTCTCACTGAAATAAGTCACACAGAAAAAGAAACATCATAAGATATCACTAATACACGGAATGTAAACTTGGCTACACAGGAACTGAATTCCAAAACAGAACAGGGTCTCAAATTTAGAAAACCAACTTATGCTTGCTTAAGGGGAAAGGTGAGTTGGGGTGCTGCATAAAACCAGAGATTGAAATGAGCACAGATAAAGTTCCTTAAGCCAAATATGGACTAGACAAGAGCTACTCCTTGCTCAACAAAATGGACTCAACACCCCATATTAAACGCCTAAGAATGTACCTGACTAGTAAGTATCTTAAAACCTATGGATTGCTATGTCTCCAAAAGAGAATCAAGCGTGTGTACAGGGGCATAAACGCAGCAGTCATAGGATTGGAGAGGTTCGGTGAGCAAATGAAGACCCTTTGAAGTCATATTGCATGGTACCCATTCCACGGGTCTCAACTCTCCAGGTTTAAGGTATTCTTCCTTCAGCTAAAACATGCATGTGGAACCCAGAGTATGATCAACCATGTGAACGGGAGACGTGTTCAAATATGTCTCAGTTTTCCTCCCCTGGTACTCGGGTGCAACATTCCAGACGCTTTAGTAACACTCTCCCCACTTGGAGAGTCAGCGCCTTTAACTTCCTGTTTGGCCCAGTTTGAAATTTCTGCGGAAGATGAACAGGAATAGGGAACACCAATGAGAGACTAGCTGGAGGTGTCTGGACGGGCAAATTTAACTCTCATTTCCCACCAGGAAGAGGAAATAACCAAAGGCTCAGCGTGCCGTGCCGGAACCAGATTAGGGCCTGAAGCCATCCTGTGGTGTTGCGGCCAGCTCAAAAGAAAGCGAGTTGAAGAAAGGAGCTCAGGGGCACTGTAATTCACAAACCTGCAGAGTTATAAATGACAGCTATCGTCCAAAAATATACTGAAGTAAGGCTGCCAAGAGGACTTGAAAGCGGGGCAGAATTGCAGGAAACCGATTTCAGGAGGTAGACTGGAATTGCATTGAAAGCATAGGAAAAGAGGCAGAACGTCCACAATGATGCACTTGGCCAAAAAGGGCGTATGCGTTTTTTCCTGAATATATTCAGGAAAAAACGCATACGCCCTTTTTGGCCAACCAAGCAAGCTTGCAAAGGAAATCTGCACTACAATGAAGTCTCACTTCCCCCCGGTCAAAAGGGCCATCTGAAATAAGTGTAAAATCCAGAAAGGCAGGACAGGCCATGGAGAACTGGGAGCCTTGTTATGCTGATGGGCGGGATGTAAATTGCCAACAGACACTCGGGAGAAGTGTATGGTGTTTCCTGAAACATCTAAAAAACAAAGCAACAGAGCCTAGGGCACTTCCACTTATGGTCCTATAGCTTAGGGAAATTAAAATCAAAAAGACACAGCCACCCCAAAGTTTGGGACGCCTCTGTTTACAAGAACCTCGTTTACCGTACAAGTTCAATATCACAGAAAGTGAAAAATGGATAAAGAACTTGTGGTACTTACGTACAATGCAGTATCACTCAGCAATGAAATCTATGTCATCAGGCCCGTAGCAGCATAATGAGTGGATTCAGGTACGATGATTCTCACTGAATTAAGTCACACAGAAAAAGAAACATCATAAGATATCACTAATACACGGAATGTAAACTTGGCTACACAGGAACTGAATTCCAAAACAGAACAGGGTCTCAAATTTAGAAAACCAACTTATGCTTGCTTAAGGGGAAAGGTGAGTTGGGGTGCTGCATAAAACCAGAGATTGAAATGAGCACAGATAAAGTTCCTTAAGCCAAATATGGACTAGACAAGAGCTACTCCTTGCTCAACGAAATGGACTCAACACCCTATATTAAACGCCTAAGAATGTACCTGACTAGTAAGTATCTTAAAACCTATGGATTGCTATGTCTCCAAAAGAGAATCAAGCGTGTGTACAGGGGCATAAACGCAGCAGTGATAGGATTGGAGAGGTTCGGTGAGCAAATGAAGACCCTTTGAAGTCATATTGCATGGTACCCATTCCACGGGTCTCAACTCTCCAGGTTTAAGGTATTCTTCCTTCAGCTAAAACATGCATGTGGAACCCAGAGTATGATCAACCGTGTGAACGGGAGACGTGTTCAAATATGTCTCAGTTTTCGTACCCTGGTACTCGGGTGCAACATTCCAGACGCTTTACTAACACTCTCCCGACTTGGAGAGTCCGCCCCTTTAATCTCCTGTTTGGCCCAGTTTGCAATTTCTGCGGAAGATGAACAGGAATAGCGAGAACCAATGAGAGACTAGCTGGAGGTGTCTGGACGGGCAAATTTAACTCTCATTTCCCACCAGGAAGAGGAAATAACCAAAGGCTCAGTGAGCCATGCCGGAACCATATTAGGGCCTGAAGCCATCCTGCGGTGTTGCGGCTAGGTCACAAGAAAGCGAGTTGAAGAAAGGAGCTCAGGGGCACTGTAATTCACAAACCTGCAGAGTTATAAATGACAGCTATCGTCCAAAAATATACTGAAGTAAGGCTGCCAAGAGGACTTGAAAGCGGGGCAGAATTGCAGGAAACCGATTTCAGGAGGTAGACTGGAATTGCATTGAAAGCATAGGAAAAGAGGCAGAACGCCCACAATGATGCACTTGGCCAAAAAGGGCGTATGCGTTTTTTCCTGAATATATTCAGGAAAAAACGCATACGCCCTTTTTGGCCAACCAAGCAAGCTTGCAAAGGAAATCTGCACTACAATGAAGTCTCACTTCCCCCCGGTCAAAAGGGCCATCTGAAAAAAGTGTAAAATCCAGAAAGGCAGGACAGGCCATGGAGAACTGGGAGCCTTGTTATGCTGATGGGCGGGATGTAAATTGCCAACAGACACTCGGGAGAAGTGTATGGTGTTTCCTGAAACATCTAAAAAACAAAGCAACAGAGCCTAGGGCACTTCCACTTATGGTCCTATAGCTTAGGGAAATTAAAATCAAAAAGACACAGCCACCCCAAAGTTTGGGACGCCTCTGTTTACAAGAACCTCGTTTACAGTACAAGTTCAACATCGCAGAAAGTGAAAAATGGATAAAGAACTTGTGGTACTTACGTACAATGCAGTATCACTCAGCAATGAAATCTATGTCATCAGGCCCGTAGCAGCGTAATGAGTGGATTCAGGTACGATGATTCTCACTGAAATAAGTCACACAGAAAAAGAAACATCATAAGATATCACTAATACACGGAATGTAAACTTGGCTACACAGGAACTGAATTCCAAAACAGAACAGGGTCTCAAATTTAGAAAACCAACTTATGCTTGCTTAAGGGGAAAGGTGAGTTGGGGTGCTGCATAAAACCAGAGATTGAAATGAGCACAGATAAAGTTCCTTAAGCCAAATATGGACTAGACAAGAGCTACTCCTTGCTCAACAAAATGGACTCAACACCCCATATTAAACGCCTAAGAATGTACCTGACTAGTAAGTATCTTAAAACCTATGGATTGCTATGTCTCCAAAAGAGAATCAAGCGTGTGTACAGGGGCATAAACGCAGCAGTCATAGGATTGGAGAGGTTCGGTGAGCAAATGAAGACCCTTTGAAGTCATATTGCATGGTACCCATTCCACGGGTCTCAACTCTCCAGGTTTAAGGTATTCTTCCTTCAGCTAAAACATGCATGTGGAACCCAGAGTATGATCAACCATGTGAACGGGAGACGTGTTCAAATATGTCTCAGTTTTCCTCCCCTGGTACTCGGGTGCAACATTCCAGACGCTTTAGTAACACTCTCCCCACTTGGAGAGTCAGCGCCTTTAACTTCCTGTTTGGCCCAGTTTGCAATTTCTGCGGAAGATGAACAGGAATAGGGAACACCAATGAGAGACTAGCTGGAGGTGTCTGGACGGGCAAATTTAACTCTCATTTCCCACCAGGAAGAGGAAATAACCAAAGGCTCAGCGTGCCGTGCCGGAACCAGATTAGGGCCTGAAGCCATCCTGTGGTGTTGCGGCCAGCTCAAAAGAAAGCGAGTTGAAGAAAGGAGCTCAGGGGCACTGTAATTCACAAACCTGCAGAGTTATAAATGACAGCTATCGTCCAAAAATATACTGAAGTAAGGCTGCCAAGAGGACTTGAAAGCGGGGCAGAATTGCAGGAAACCGATTTCAGGAGGTAGACTGGAATTGCATTGAAAGCATAGGAAAAGAGGCAGAACGTCCACAATGATGCACTTGGCCAAAAAGGGCGTATGCGTTTTTTCCTGAATATATTCAGGAAAAAACGCATACGCCCTTTTTGGACAACCAAGCAAGCTTGCAAAGGAAATCTGCACTACAATGAAGTCTCACTTCCCCCCGGTCAAAAGGGCCATCTGAAAAAAGTGTAAAATCCAGAAAGGCAGGACAGGCCATGGAGAACTGGGAGCCTTGTTATGCTGATGGGCGGGATGTAAATTGCCAACAGACACTCGGGAGAAGTGTATGGTGTTTCCTGAAACATCTAAAAAACAAAGCAACAGAGCCTAGGGCACTTCCACTTATGGTCCTATAGCTTAGGGAAATTAAAATCAAAAAGACACAGCCACCCCAAAGTTTGGGACGCCTCTGTTTACAAGAACCTCGTTTACCGTACAAGTTCAATATCACAGAAAGTGAAAAATGGATAAAGAACTTGTGGTACTTACGTACAATGCAGTATCACTCAGCAATGAAATCTATGTCATCAGGCCCGTAGCAGCATAATGAGTGGA
Organism: Globicephala melas; assembly: GCF_963455315.2. Taxonomy (NCBI): domain Eukaryota; kingdom Metazoa; phylum Chordata; class Mammalia; order Artiodactyla; family Delphinidae; genus Globicephala; species Globicephala melas. The sequence goes on from NW_027207343.1 coordinate 399,114, forward strand.
TTCAGGTACGATGATTCTCACTGAATTAAGTCACACAGAAAAAGAAACATCATAAGATATCACTAATACACGGAATGTAAACTTCGCTACACAGGAACTGAATTCCAAAACAGAACAGGGTCTCAAATTTAGAAAACCAACTTATGCTTGCTTAAGGGGAAAGGTGAGTTGGGGTGCTGCATAAAACCAGAGATTGAAATGAGCACAGATAAAGTTCCTTAAGCCAAATATGGACTAGACAAGAGCTACTCCTTGCTCAACGAAATGGACTCAACACCCTATATTAAACGCCTAAGAATGTACCTGACTAGTAAGTATCTTAAAACCTATGGATTGCTATGTCTCCAAAAGAGAATCAAGCGTGTGTACAGGGGCATAAACGCAGCAGTGATAGGATTGTAGAGGTTCGGTGAGCAAATGAAGACCCTTTGAAGTCATATTGCATGGTACCCATTCCACGGGTCTCAACTCTCCAGGTTTAAGGTATTCTTCCTTCAGCTAAAACATGCATGTGGAACCCAGAGTATGATCAACCGTGTGAACGGGAGACGTGTTCAAATATGTCTCAGTTTTCGTACCCTGGTACTCGGGTGCAACATTCCAGACGCTTTACTAACACTCTCCCCACTTGGAGAGTCAGCGCCTTTAACCTCCTGTTTGGCCCAGTTTGCAATTTGTGCGGAAGATGAACAGGAATAGCGAGAACCAATGAGAGACTAGCTGGAGGTGTCTGGACGGGCAAATTTAACTCTCATTTCCCACCAGGAAGAGGAAATAACGAAAGGCTCAGCGTGCCGGGCCGGAACCAGATTAGGCCCTGAAGCCATCCTGCGGTGTTGCGGCCAGGTCACAAGAAAGCGAGTTGAAGAAAGGAGCTCAGGGGCACTGTAATTCACAAACCTGCAGAGTTATAAATGACAGCTATCGTCCAAAAATATACTGAAGTAAGGCTGCCAAGAGGACTCGAAAGCGGGGCAGAATTGCAGGAAACCGATTTCAGGAGGTAGACTGGAATTGCATTGAAAGCATAGGAAAACAGGCAGAACGCCCACAATGATGCACTTGGCCAAAAAGGGCGTATGCGTTTTTTCCTGAATATATTCAGGAAAAAACGCATACGCCCTTTTTGGCCAACCAAGCAAGCTTACAAAGGAAATCTGCACTACAATGAAGTCTCACTTCCCCCCGGTCAAAAGGGCCATCTGAAAAAAGTGTAAAATCCAGAAAGGCAGGACAGGCCATGGAGAACTGGGAGCCTTGTTATGCTGATGGGCGGGATGTAAATTGCCAACAGACACTCGGGAGAAGTGTATGGTGTTTCCTGAAACATCTAAAAAACAAAGCAACAGAGCCTAGGGCACTTCCACTTATGGTCCTATAGCTTAGGGAAATTAAAATCAAAAAGACACAGCCACCCCAAAGTTTGGGACGCCTCTGTTTACAAGAACCTCGTTTACAGTACAAGTTCAACATCGCAGAAAGTGAAAAATGGATAAAGAACTTGTGGTACTTACGTACAATGCAGTATCACTCAGCAATGAAATCTATGTCATCAGGCCCGTAGCAGCATAATGAGTGGATTCAGGTACGATGATTCTCACTGAAATAAGTCACACAGAAAAAGAAACATCATAAGATATCACTAATACACGGAATGTAAACTTGGCTACACAGGAACTGAATTCCAAAACAGAACAGGGTCTCAAATTTAGAAAACCAACTTATGCTTGCTTAAGGGGAAAGGTGAGTTGGGGTGCTGCATAAAACCAGAGATTGAAATGAGCACAGATAAAGTTCCTTAAGCCAAATATGGACTAGACAAGAGCTACTCCTTGCTCAACAAAATGGACTCAACACCCCATATTAAACGCCTAAGAATGTACCTGACTAGTAAGTATCTTAAAACCTATGGATTGCTATGTCTCCAAAAGAGAATCAAGCGTGTGTACAGGGGCATAAACGCAGCAGTCATAGGATTGGAGAGGTTCGGTGAGCAAATGAAGACCCTTTGAAGTCATATTGCATGGTACCCATTCCACGGGTCTCAACTCTCCAGGTTTAAGGTATTCTTCCTTCAGCTAAAACATGCATGTGGAACCCAGAGTATGATCAACCATGTGAACGGGAGACGTGTTCAAATATGTCTCAGTTTTCCTCCCCTGGTACTCGGGTGCAACATTCCAGACGCTTTAGTAACACTCTCCCCACTTGGAGAGTCAGCGCCTTTAACTTCCTGTTTGGCCCAGTTTGCAATTTCTGCGGAAGATGAACAGGAATAGGGAACACCAATGAGAGACTAGCTGGAGGTGTCTGGACGGGCAAATTTAACTCTCATTTCCCACCAGGAAGAGGAAATAACCAAAGGCTCAGCGTGCCGTGCCGGAACCAGATTAGGGCCTGAAGCCATCCTGTGGTGTTGCGGCCAGCTCAAAAGAAAGCGAGTTGAAGAAAGGAGCTCAGGGGCACTGTAATTCACAAACCTGCAGAGTTATAAATGACAGCTATCGTCCAAAAATATACTGAAGTAAGGCTGCCAAGAGGACTTGAAAGCGGGGCAGAATTGCAGGAAACCGATTTCAGGAGGTAGACTGGAATTGCATTGAAAGCATAGGAAAAGAGGCAGAACGTCCACAATGATGCACTTGGCCAAAAAGGGCGTATGCGTTTTTTCCTGAATATATTCAGGAAAAAACGCATACGCCCTTTTTGGCCAACCAAGCAAGCTTGCAAAGGAAATCTGCACTACAATGAAGTCTCACTTCCCCCCGGTCAAAAGGGCCATCTGAAATAAGTGTAAAATCCAGAAAGGCAGGACAGGCCATGGAGAACTGGGAGCCTTGTTATGCTGATGGGCGGGATGTAAATTGCCAACAGACACTCGGGAGAAGTGTATGGTGTTTCCTGAAACATCTAAAAAACAAAGCAACAGAGCCTAGGGCACTTCCACTTATGGTCCTATAGCTTAGGGAAATTAAAATCAAAAAGACACAGCCACCCCAAAGTTTGGGACGCCTCTGTTTACAAGAACCTCGTTTACCGTACAAGTTCAATATCACAGAAAGTGAAAAATGGATAAAGAACTTGTGGTACTTACGTATAATGCAGTATCACTCAGCAATGAAATCTATGTCATCAGGCCCGTAGCAGCATAATGAGTGGATTCAGGTACGATGATTCTCACTGAATTAAGTCACACAGAAAAAGAAACATCATAAGATATCACTAATACACGGAATGTAAACTTGGCTACACAGGAACTGAATTCCAAAACAGAACAGGGTCTCAAATTTAGAAAACCAACTTATGCTTGCTTAAGGGGAAAGGTGAGTTGGGGTGCTGCATAAAACCAGAGATTGAAATGAGCACAGATAAAGTTCCTTAAGCCAAATATGGACTAGACAAGAGCTACTCCTTGCTCAACGAAATGGACTCAACACCCTATATTAAACGCCTAAGAATGTACCTGACTAGTAAGTATCTTAAAACCTATGGATTGCTATGTCTCCAAAAGAGAATCAAGCGTGTGTACAGGGGCATAAACGCAGCAGTGATAGGATTGGAGAGGTTCGGTGAGCAAATGAAGACCCTTTGAAGTCATATTGCATGGTACCCATTCCACGGGTCTCAACTCTCCAGGTTTAAGGTATTCTTCCTTCAGCTAAAACATGCATGTGGAACCCAGAGTATGATCAACCGTGTGAACGGGAGACGTGTTCAAATATGTCTCAGTTTTCGTACCCTGGTACTCGGGTGCAACATTCCAGACGCTTTACTAACACTCTCCCCACTTTGAAAGTCAGCGCCTTTTACCTCCTGTTTGGCCCAGTTTGCAATTTCTGCGGAAGATGAACAGGAATAGCGAGAACCAATGAGAGACTAGCTGGAGGTGTCTGGACGGGCAAATTTAACTCTCATTTCCCACCAGGAAGAGGAAATAACCAAAGGCTCAGCGTGCCGTGCTGGAACCAGATTAAGGCCTGAAGCCATCCTGCGGTGTTGCGGCCAGGTCACAAGAAAGCGAGTTAAAGAAAGGAGCTCAGGGGCACTGTAATTCACAAACCTGCAGAGTTATAAATGACAGCTATCGTCCAAAAATATACTGAAGTAAGGCTGCCAAGAGGCCTCGAAAGCGGGGCAGAATTGCAGGAAACCGATTTCAGGAGGTAGACTGGAATTGCATTGAAAGCATAGGAAAAGAGGCAGAACGTCCACAATGATGCACTTGGCCAAAAAGGGCGTATGCGTTTTTTCCTGAATATATTCAGGAAAAAACGCATACGCCCTTTTTGGCCAACCAAGCAAGCTTGCAAAGGAAATCTGCACTACAATGAAGTCTCACTTCCCCCCGGTCAAAAGGGCCATCTGAAAAAAGTGTAAAATCCAGAAAGGCAGGACAGGCCATGGAGAACTGGGAGCCTTGTTATGCTGATGGGCGGGATGTAAATTGCCAACAGACACTCGGGAGAAGTGTATGGTGTTTCCGGAAACATCTAAAAAACAAAGCAACAGAGCCTAGGGCACTTCCACTTATGGTCCTATAGCTTAGGGAAATTAAAATCAAAAAGACACAGCCACCCCAAAGTTTGGGACGCCTCTGTTTACAAGAACTTCGTTTACAGTACAAGTTCAACATCGCAGAAAGTGAAAAATGGATAAAGAACATGTGGTATTTACTTACAAAGCAATATCACTCAGCAATGAAATCTATGTCATCAGGCCCTTAGCAGCACAATGAGTGGATTCAGGTATGATGATTCTAACTGAAATGAGTCACACAGAAAAAGAAACATCATAAGATATCAGTAATACACGGAATGTAAACTTGGCTACACAGGAACTGAATTACAGAACAGAACAGGGTCTCAAATTTAGAAAACCGACTTATGCTTGCTTAAGGGGAAAGGTGAGTTGGGGTGCTGCATAAAACCAGAGATTGAAATGAGCACAGATAAAGTTCCTTAAGCCGAATATGGAATAGACAAGAGCTACTCCTTGCTCAACGAAATGGACTGAACACCGCATATTAAACGCCTAAGAATGTACCTGACTAGTAAGTATCTTAAAACCTATGGATTGCTATGTCTCCGAAAGAGAATCAAGCATGTGTACAGGCGCATAAACGCAGCAGTGATAGGATTGGAGAGGTTCGGTGAACAAATGAAGACCCTTTGAAGTCATATTGCATGGTACCCATTCCACGGGTCTCAACTCTCCAGGTTTAAGGTATTCTTCCTTCAGCTAAAACATGCATGTGGAACCCAGAGTATGATCAACCATGTGAACGGGAGACGTGTTCAAATATGTCTCAGTTTTCGTACCCTGGTACTCGGGTGCAACATTCCAGACGCTTTACTAACACTCTCCCCACTTGGAAAGTCAGCGCCTTTTACCTCCTGTTTGGCCCAGTTTGCAATTTCTGCGGAAGATGAACAGGAATAGGGAGAACCAATGAGAGACTAGCTGGAGGTGTCTGGACGGGCAAATTTAACTCTCATTTCCCACCAGGAAGAGGAAATAACCAAAGGCTCAGCGTGCCGTGCCGGAACCAAATTAAGGCCTGAAGCCATCCTGTGGTGTTGCGGCCAGCTCAAAAGAAAGCGAGTTGAAGAAAGGAGCTCAGGGGCACTGTAATTCACAAACCTGCAGAGTTATAAATGACAGCTATCGTCCAAAAATATACTGAAGTAAGGCTGCCAAGAGGACTTGAAAGCGGGGCAGAATTGCAGGAAACCGATTTCAGGAGGTAGACTGGAATTGCATTGAAAGCATAGGAAAAGAGGCAGAACGTCCACAATGATGCACTTGGCCAAAAAGGGCGTATGCGTTTTTTCCTGAATATATTCAGGAAAAAACGCATACGCCCTTTTTGGCCAACCAAGCAAGCTTGCAAAGGAAATCTGCACTACAATGAAGTCTCACTTCCCCCCGGTCAAAAGGGCCATCTGAAAAAAGTGTAAAATCCAGAAAGGCAGGACAGGCCATGGAGAACTGGGAGCCTTGTTATGCTGATGGGCGGGATGTAAATTGCCAACAGACACTCGGGAGAAGTGTATGGTGTTTCCTGAAACATCTAAAAAACAAAGCAACAGAGCCTAGGGCACTTCCACTTATGGTCCTATAGCTTAGGGAAATTAAAATCAAAAAGACACAGCCACCCCAAAGTTTGGGACGCCTCTGTTTACAAGAACCTCGTTTACAGTACAAGTTCAACATCGCAGAAAGTGAAAAATGGATAAAGAAGGTGTGGTATTTACTTACAAAGCAATATCACTCAGCAATGAAATCTATGTCATCAGGCCCTTAGCAGCACAATGAGTGGATTCAGGTATGATGATTCTAACTGAAATAAGTCACACAGAAAAAGAAACATCATAAGATATCAGTAATACACGGAATGTAAACTTGGCTACACAGGAACTGAATTACAGAACAGAACAGGGTCTCAAATTTAGAAAACCAACTTATGCTTGCTTAAGGGGAAAGGTGAGTTGGGGTGCTGCATAAAACCAGAGATTGAAACGAGCACAGATAAAGTTCCTTAAGCCAAATATGGAATAGACAAGAGCTACTCCTTGCTCAACGAAATGGACTCAACACCGCATATTAAACGCCTAAGAATGTACCTGACTAGTAAGTATCTTAAAACCTATGGATTGCTATGTCTCCGAAAGAGAATCAAGCATGTGTACAGGGGCATAAACGCAGCAGTGATAGGATTGGAGAGGTTCGGTGAGCAAATGAAGACCCTTTGAAGTCATATTGCATGGTACCCATTCCAAGGGTTTCAACTACCCAGGTTTAAGGTATTCTTCCTTCAGCTAAAACATGCATGTGGAACCTAGAGTATGATCAACCATGTGATCGGGAGACGTGTTCAAATATGTCTCAGTTTTCGTACCCTGGTACTCGGGTGCAACATTCCAGACGCTTTACTAACACTCTCCCGACTTGGAGAGTCCGCCCCTTTAATCTCCTGTTTGGCCCAGTTTGCAATTTCTGCGGAAGATGAACAGGAATAGCGAGAACCAATGAGAGACTAGCTGGAGGTGTCTGGACGGGCAAATTTAACTCTCATTTCCCACCAGGAAGAGGAAATAACCAAAGGCTCAGCGAGCCGTGCCGGAACCATATTAGGGCCTGAAGCCATCCTGCGGTGTTGCGGCTAGGTCACAAGAAAGCGAGTTGAAGAAAGGAGCTCAGGGGCACTGTAATTCACAAACCTGCAGAGTTATAAATGACAGCTATCGTCCAAAAATATACTGAAGTAAGGCTGCCAAGAGGACTTGAAAGCGGGGCAGAATTGCAGGAAACCGATTTCAGGAGGTAGACTGGAATTGCATTGAAAGCATAGGAAAAGAGGCAGAACGTCCACAATGATGCACTTGGCCAAAAAGGGCGTATGCGTTTTTTCCTGAATATATTCAGGAAAAAACGCATACGCCCTTTTTGGCCAACCAAGCAAGCTTGCAAAGGAAATCTGCACTACAATGAAGTCTCACTTCCCCCCGGTCAAAAGGGCCATCTGAAAAAAGTGTAAAATCCAGAAAGGCAGGACAGGCCATGGAGAACTGGGAGCCTTGTTAAGCTGATGGGCGGGATGTAAATTGCCAACAGACACTCGGGAGAAGTGTATGGTGTTTCCTGAAACATCTAAAAAACAAGGCAACAGAGCCTAGGGCACTTCCACTTATGGTCCTATAGCTTAGGGAAATTAAAATCAAAAAGACACAGCCACCCCAAAGTTTGGGACGCCTCTGTTTACAAGAACCTTGTTTACCGTACAAGTTCAATATCACAGAAAGTGAAAAATGGATAAAGAACTTGTGGTACTTACGTACAATGCAATATCACTCAGCAATGAAATCTATGTCATCAGGCCCGTAGCAGCATAATGAGTGGATTCAGGTACGATGATTTTAACTGAAATAAGTCACACAGAAAAAGAAACATCATAAGATATCACTAATACACGGAATGTAAACTTGGCTACACAGGAACTGAATTCCAAAACAGAACAGGGTCTCAAATTTAGAAAACCAACTTATGCTTGCTTAAGGGGAAAGGTGAGTTGGGGTGCTGCATAAAACCAGAGATTGAAACGAGCACAGATAAAGTTCCTTAAGCCAAATATGGAATAGACAAGAGCTACTCCTTGCTCAACGAAATGGACTCAACACCGCATATTAAACGCCTAAGAATGTACCTGACTGGTAAGTATCTTAAAACCTATGGATTGCTATGTCTCCGAAAGAGAATCAAGCATTTGTACAGGGGCATAAACGCAGCAGTGATAGGATTGGAGAGTTTCGGTGAGCAAATGAAGACCCTTTGAAGTCATATTGCATGGTACCCATTCCACGGGTCTCAACTCTCCAGGTTTAAGGTATTTTTCCTTCAGCTAAAACATGCATGTGGAACCCAGAGTATGATCAACCGTGTGAACGGGAGACGTGTTCAAATATGTCTCAGTTTTCCTCCTCTGGTACTCGGGTGCAACATTCCAGACGCTTTACTAACACTCTCCCCACTTGGAGAGTCAGCGCCTTTAACCTCCTGTTTGGCCCAGTTTGCAATTTGTGCGGAAGATGAACAGGAATAGCGAGAACCAATGAGAGACTAGCTGGAGGTGTCTGGACGGGCAAATTTAACTCTCATTTCCCACCAGGAAGAGGAAATAACCAAAGGCTCAGCGAGCCATGCCGGAACCAGATTAGGGCCTGAAGCCATCCTGCGGTGTTGCGGCCAGCTCAAAAGAAAGCGAGTTGAAGAAAGGAGCTCAGGGGCACTGTAATTCACAAACCTGCAGAGTTATAAATGACAGCTATCGTCCAAAAATATACTGAAGTAAGGCTGCCAAGAGGACTTGAAAGCGGGGCAGAATTGCAGGAAACCGATTTCAGGAGGTAGACTGGAATTGCATTGAAAGCATAGGAAAAGAGGCAGAACGTCCACAATGATGCACTTGGCCAAAAAGGGCGTATGCGTTTTTTCCTGAATATATTCAGGAAAAAACGCATACGCCCTTTTTGGCCAACCAAGCAAGCTTGCAAAGGAAATCTGCACTACAATGAAGTCTCACTTCCCCCCGGTCAAAAGGGCCATCTGAAAAAAGTGTAAAATCCAGAAAGGCAGGACAGGCCATGGAGAACTGGGAGCCTTGTTATGCTGATGGGCGGGATGTAAATTGCCAACAGACACTCGGGAGAAGTGTATGGTGTTTCCGGAAACATCTAAAAAACAAAGCAACAGAGCCTAGGGCACTTCCACTTATGGTCCTATAGCTTAGGGAAATTAAAATCAAAAAGACACAGCCACCCCAAAGTTTGGGACACCTCTGTTTACAAGAACCTCGTTTACCGTACAAGTTCAATATCACAGAAAGTGAAAAATGGATAAAGAACTTGTGGTACTTACGTACAATGCAGTATCACTCAGCAATGAAATCTATGTCATCAGGCCCGTAGCAGCATAATGAGTGGATTCAGGTACGATGATTCTCACTGAAATAAGTCACACAGAAAAAGAAACATCATAAGATATCACTAATACACGGAATGTAAACTTGGCTACACAGGAACTGAATTACAGAACAGAACACGGTCTCAAATTTAGAAAACCAACTTATGCTTGCTTAAGGGGAAAGGTGAATTGGGGTGCTGCATAAAACCAGAGATTGAAACGAGCACAGATAAAGTTCCTTAAGCCAAATATGGAATAGACAAGAGCTACTCCTTGCTCAACGAAATGGACTCAACACCGCATATTAAACGCCTAAGAATGTACCTGCCTAGTAAGTATCTTAAAACCTATGGATTGCTATGTCTCCGAAAGAGAATCAAGCATGTGTACAGGGGCATAAACGCAGCAGTGATAGGATTGGAGAGGTTCGGTGAGCAAATGAAGACCCTTTGAAGTCATATTGCATGGTACCCATTCCAAGGGTTTCAACTACCCAGGTTTAAGGTATTCTTCCTTCAGCTAAAACATGCATGTGGAACCTAGAGTATGATCAACCATGTGATCGGGAGACGTGTTCAAATATGTCTCAGTTTTCGTACCCTGGTACTCGGGTGCAACATTCCAGACGCTTTACTAACACTCTCCCGACTTGGAGAGTCAGCGCCTTTAATCTCCTGTTTGGCCCAGTTTGCAATTTCTGCGGAAGATGAACAGGAATAGCGAGAACCAATGAGAGACTAGCTGGAGGTGTCTGGACGGGCAAATTTAACTCTCATTTCCCACCAGAAAGAGGAATTAACCAAAGGCTCAGCGTGCCGTGCCGGAACCAGATTAGGGCCTGAAGCCATCCTGCGGTGTTGCGGCCAGGTCACAAGAAAGCCAGTTGAAGAAAGGAGCTCAGGGGCACTGTAATTCACAAACCTGCAGAGTTATAAATGACAGCTATCGTCCAAAAATATACTGAAGTAAGGCTGCCAAGAGGACTCGAAAGCGGGGCAGAATTGCAGGAAACCGATTTCAGGAGGTAGACTGGAATTGCATTGAAAGCATAGGAAAAGAGGCAGAACGTCCACAATGATGCACTTGGCCAAAAAGGGCGTATGCGTTTTTTCCTGAATATATTCAGGAAAAAACGCATACGCCGTTTTTGGCCAACCAAGCAAGCTTGCAAAGGAAATCTGCACTACAATGAAGTCTCACTTCCCCCCGGTCAAAAGGGCCATCTGAAAAAAGTGTAAAATCCAGAAAGGCAGGACAGGCCATGGAGAACTGGGAGCCTTGTTATGCTGATGGGCGGGATGTAAATTGCCAACAGACACTCGGGAGAAGTGTATGGTGTTTCCTGAAACATCTAAAAAACAAAGCAACAGAGCCTAGGGCATTTCCACTTATGGTCCTATAGCTTAGGGAAATTAAAATAAAAAAGACACAGCCACCCCAAAGTTTGGGACGCCTCTGTTTACAAGAACCTCGTTTACTGTACAAGTTCAATATCACAGAAAGTGAAAAATGGATAAAGAACTTGTGGTACTTACGTACAATGCAGTATCACTCAGCAATGAAATCTATGTCATCAGGCCCGTAGCAGCATAATGAGTGGATTCAGGTACGATGATTCTCACTGAAATAAGTCACACAGAAAAAGAAACATCATAAGATATCACTAATACACGGAATGTAAACTTGGCTACACAGGAACTGAATTCCAAAACAGAACAGGGTCTCAAATTTAGAAAACCAACTTATGCTTGCTTAAGGGGAAAGGTGAGTTGGGGTGCTGCATAAAACCAGAGATTGAAATGAGCACAGATAAAGTTCCTTAAGCCAAATATGGACTAGACAAGAGCTACTCCTTGCTCAACGAAATGGACTCGACACCCCATATTAAACGCCTAAGAATGTACCTGACTAGTAAGTATCTTAAAACCTATGGATTGCTATGTCTCCAAAAGAGAATCAAGCGTGTGTACAGGGGCATAAACGCAGCAGTGATAGTATTGGAGAGGTTCGGTGAGCAAATGAAGACCCTTTGAAGTCATATTGCATGGTACCCATTCCACGGTTCTCAACTCTCCAGGTTTAAGGTATTCTTCCTTCAGCTAAAACATGCATGTGGAACCCAGAGTATGATCAACCGTGTGAACGGGAGACGTGTTCAAATATGTCTCAGTTTTCCTCCCCTGGTACTCGGGTGCAACATTCCAGACGCTTTACTAACACTCTCCCCACTTGGAGAGTCAGCGCCTTTAACCTCCTGTTTGGCCCAGTTTGCAATTTCTGCGGAAGATGAACAAGAATAGGGAACACCAATGAGAGACAAGCTGGAGGTGTCTGGACGGGCAAATTTAACTCTCATTTCCCACCAGGAAGAGGAAATAACCAAAGGCTCAGCGTGCCGTGCCGGAACCAGATTAGGGCCTGAAGCCATCCTGCGGTGTTGCGGCCAGCTCAAAAGAAAGCGATTTGAAGAAAGGAGCTCAGGGGCACTGTAATTCACAAACCTGCAGAGTTATAAATGACAGCTATCGTCCAAAAATATACTGAAGTAAGGCTGCCAAGAGGACTTGAAAGCGGGGCAGAATTGCAGGAAACCGATTTTAGGAGGTAGACTGGAATTGCATTGAAAGCATAGGAAAAGAGGCAGAACGTCCACAATGATGCACTTGGCCAAAAAGGGCGTATGCGTTTTTTCCTGAATATATTCAGGAAAAAACGCATACGCCCTTTTTGGCCAACCAAGCAAGCTTGCAAAGGAAATCTGCACTACAATGAAGTCTCACTTCCCCCCGGTCAAAAGGGCCATCTGAAAAAAGTGTAAAATCCAGAAAGGCAGGACAGGCCATGGAGAACTGGGAGCCTTGTTATGCTGATGGGCGGGATGTAAATTGCCAACAGACACTCGGGAGAAGTGTATGGTGTTTCCTGAAACATCTATACAACAAAGCAACAGAGCCTAGGGCACTTCCACTTATGGTCCTATAGCTTAGGGAAATTAAAATCAAAAAGACACAGCCACCCCAAAGTTTGGGACGCCTCTGTTTACAAGAACCTCGTTTACCGTACAAATTCAATATCACAGAAATTGAAAAATGGATAAAGAACTTGTGGTACTTACGTACAATGCAGTATCACTCAGCAATGAAATCTATGTCATCAGGCCCGTAGCAGCATAATGAGTGGATTCAGGTACGATGATTCTCACTGAAATAAGTCACACAGAAAAAGAAACATCATAAGATATCACTAATACACGGAATGTAAACTTGGCTACACAGGAACTGAATTCCAAAACAGAACAGGGTCTCAAATTTAGAAAACCAACTTATGCTTGCTTAAGGGGAAAGGTGAGTTGGGGTGCTGCATAAAACCAGAGATTGAAATGAGCACAGATAAAGTTCCTTAAGCCAAATATGGACTAGACAAGAGCTACTCCTTGCTCAACAAAATGGACTCAACACCCCATATTAAACGCCTAAGAATGTACCTGACTAGTAAGTATCTTAAAACCTATGGATTGCTATGTCTCCAAAAGAGAATCAAGCGTGTGTACAGGGGCATAAACGCAGCAGTGATAGGATTGGAGAGGTTCGGTGAGGAAATGAAGACCCTTTGAAGTCATATTGCATGGTACCCATTCCACGGTTCTCAACTCTCCAGGTTTAAGGTATTCTTCCTTCAGCTAAAACATGCATGTGGAACCCAGAGTATGATCAACCATGTGAACGGGAGACGTGTTCAAATATGTCTCAGTTTTCCTCCCCTGGTACTCGGGTGCAACATTCCAGACGCTTTACTAACACTCTCCCCACTTGGAGAGTCAGCGCCTTTAACCTCCTGTTTGGCCCAGTTTGCAATTTCTGCGGAAGATGAACAGGAATAGTGAGAACCAATGAGAGACTAGCAGGAGGTGTCTGGACGGGCAAATTTAACTCTCATTTCGCACCAGGAAGAGGAAATAACCAAAGGCTCATCGTGCCGTGCCGGAACCAGATTAGGGCCTGAAGCCATTCTGTGGTGTTGCGGCCAGCTCAAAAGAAAGCGAGTTGAAGAAAGGAGCTCAGGGGCACTGTAATTCACAAACCTGCAGAGTTATAAATGACAGCTATCGTCCAAAAATATACTGAAGTAAGGCTACCAAGAGGACTTGAAAGCGGGGCAGAATTGCAGGAAACCGATTTCAGGAGGTAGACTGGAATTGCTTTGAAAACATAGGAAAAGAGGCAGAACGTCCACAATGATGCACTTGGCCAAAAAGGGCGTATGCGTTTTTTCCTGAATATATTCAGGAAAAAACGCATACGCCCTTTTTGGCCAACCAAGCAAGCTTGCAAAGGAAATCTGCACTACAATGAAGTCTCACTTCCCCCCGGTCAAAAGGGCCATCTGAAAAAAGTGTAAAATCCAGAAAGGCAGGACAGGCCATGGAGAACTGGGAGCCTTGTTATGCTGATGGGCGGGATGTAAATTGCCAACAGACACTCGGGAGAAGTGTATGGTGTTTCCTGAAACATCTAAAAAACAAAGCAACAGAGCCTAGGGCACTTCCACTTATGGTCCTATAGCTTAGGGAAATTAAAATCAAAAAGACACAGCCACCCCAAAGTTTGGGACGCCTCTGTTTACAAGAACCTCGTTTACAGTACAAGTTCAACATCGCAGAAAGTGAAAAATGGATAAAGAAGGTGTGGTATTTACTTACAAAGCAATATCACTCAGCAATGAAATCTATGTCATCAGGCCCTTAGCAGCACAATGAGTGGATTCAGGTATGATGATTCTAACTGAAATAAGTCACACAGAAAAAGAAACATCATAAGATATCAGTAATACACGGAATGTAAACTTGGCTACACAGGAACTGAATTACAGAACAGAACACGGTCTCAAATTTAGAAAACCAACTTATGCTTGCTTAAGGGGAAAGGTGAGTTGGGGTGCTGCATAAAACCAGAGATTGAAACGAGCACAGATAAAGTTCCTTAAGCCAAATATGGAATAGACAAGAGCTACTCCTTGCTCAACGAAATGGACTCAACACCGCATATTAAACGCCTAAGAATGTACCTGACTAGTAAGTATCTTAAAACCTATGGATTGCTATGTCTCCGAAAGAGAATCAAGCATGTGTACAGGGGCATAAACGCAGCAGTGATAGGATTGGAGAGGTTCGGTGAGCAAATGAAGACCCTTTGAAGTCATATTGCATGGTACCCATTCCAAGGGTTTCAACTACCCAGGTTTAAGGTATTCTTCCTTCAGCTAAAACATGCATGTGGAACCTAGAGTATGATCAACCATGTGATCGGGAGACGTGTTCAAATATGTCTCAGTTTTCGTACCCTGGTACTCGGGTGCAACATTCCAGACGCTTTACTAACACTCTCCCGACTTGGAGAGTCCGCCCCTTTAATCTCCTGTTTGGCCCAGTTTGCAATTTCTGCGGAAGATGAACAGGAATAGCGAGAACCAATGAGAGACTAGCTGGAGGTGTCTGGACGGGCAAATTTAACTCTCATTTCCCACCAGGAAGAGGAATTAACCAAAGGCTCAGCGTGCCGTGCCGGAACCAGATTAGGGCCTGAAGCCATCCTGCGGTGTTGCGGCCAGGTCACAAGAAAGCCAGTTGAAGAAAGGAGCTCAGGGGCACTGTAATTCACAAACCTGCAGAGTTATAAATGACAGCTATCGTCCAAAAATATACTGAAGTAAGGCTGCCAAGAGGACTCGAAAGCGGGGCAGAATTGCAGGAAACCGATTTAAGGAGGTAGACTGGAATTGCTTTGAAAGCATAGGAAAAGAGGCAGAACGTCCACAATGATGCACTTGGCCAAAAAGGGCGTATGCGTTTTTTCCTGAATATATTCAGGAAAAAACGCATACGCCCTTTTTGGCCAACCAAGCAAGCTTGCAAAGGAAATCTGCACTACAATGAAGTCTCACTTCCCCCCGGTCAAAAGGGCCATCTGAAAAAAGTGTAAAATCCAGAAAGGCAGGACAGGCCATGGAGAACTGGGAGCCTTGTTATGCTGATGGGCGGGATGTAAATTGCCAACAGACACTCGGGAGAAGTGTATGGTGTTTCCTGAAACATCTAAAAAACAAAGCAACAGAGCCTAGGGCACTTCCACTTATGGTCCTATAGCTTAGGGAAATTAAAATCAAAAAGACACAGCCACCCCAAAGTTTGGGACGCCTCTGTTTACAAGAACCTCATTTACCGTACAAGTTCAACATAGCAGAAAGTGAAAAATGGATAAAGAAGTTGTGGTATTTACTTACAAAGCAATATCACTCAGCAATGAAATCTATGTCATCAGGCCCGTAGCAGCATAATGAGTGGATTCAGGTACGATGATTCTAACTGAAATAAGTCACACAGAAAAAGAAACATCATAAGATATCAGTAATACACGGAATGTAAACTTGGCTACACAGGAACTGAATTACAGAACAGGGTCTCAAATTTAGAAAACCAACTTATGCTTGCTTAAGGGGAAAGGTGAGTTGGGGTGCTGCATAAAACCAGAGATTGAAACGAGCACAGATAAAGTTCCTTAAGCCAAATATGGAATAGACAAGAGCTACTCCTTGCTCAACGAAATGGACTCAACACCCCATATTAAACGCCTAAGAATGTACCTGACTAGTAAGTATCTTAAAACCTATGGATTGCTATGTCTCCAAATGAGAATCAAGCGTGTGTACAGGGGCATAAACGCAGCAGTGATAGGATTGGAGAGGTTCGGTGAGCAAATGAAGACCCTTTGAAGTCATATTGCATGGTACCCATTCCACGGGTCTCAACTCTCCAGGTTTAAGGTATTCTTCCTTCAGCTAAAACATGCATGTGGAACCCAGAGTATGATCAACCATGTGAACGGGAGACGTGTTCAAATATGTCTCAGTTTTCCTCCCCTGGTACTCGGGTGCAACATTCCAGATGCTTTACTAACACTCTCCCCACTTGGAGAGTCAGCGCCTTTAATCTCCTGTTTGGCCCAGTTTGCAATTTCTGCGGAAGATGAACAGGAATAACGAGAACCAATGAGAGACTAGCTGGAGGTGTCTGGACGGGCAAATTTAACTCTCATTTCCCACCAGAAAGAGGAATTAAACAAAGGCTCAGCGTGCCGTGCCGGAACCAGATTAGGGCCTGAAGCCATCCTGCGGTGTTGCGGCCAGGTCACAAGAAAGCCAGTTGAAGAAAGGAGCTCAGGGGCACTGTAATTCACAAACCTGCAGAGTTATAAATGACAGCTATCGTCCAAAAATATACTGAAGTAAGGCTGCCAAGAGGACTCGAAAGTGGGGCAGAATTGCAGGAAACCGATTTCAGGAGGTAGACTGGAATTGCATTGAAAGCATAGGAAAAGAGGCAGAACGTCCACAATGATGCACTTGGCCAAAAAGGGCGTATGCGTTTTTTCCTGAATATATTCAGGAAAAAACGCATACGCCCTTTTTGGCCAACCAAGCAAGCTTGCAAAGGAAATCTGCACTACAATGAAGTCTCACTTCCCCCCGGTCAAAAGGGCCATCTGAAAAAAGTGTAAAATCCAGAAAGGCAGGACAGGCCATGGAGAACTGGGAGCCTTGTTATGCTGATGGGCGGGATGTAAATTGCCAACAGACACTCGGGAGAAGTGTATGGTGTTTCCTGAAACATCTAAAAAACAAAGCAACAGAGCCTAGGGCATTTCCACTTATGGTCCTATAGCTTAGGGAAATTAAAATCAAAAAGACACAGCCACCCCAAAGTTTGGGACGCCTCTGTTTACAAGAACCTCGTTTACCGTACAAGTTCAATATCACAGAAAGTGAAAAATGGATAAAGAACTTGTGGTACTTACGTACAATGCAGTATCACTCAGCAATGAAATCTATGTCATCAGGCCCGTAGCAGCATAATGAGTGGATTCAGGTACGATAATTCTCACTGAAATAAGTCACACAGAAAAAGAAACATCATAAGATATCACTAATACACGGAATGTAAACTTGGCTACACAGGAACTGAATTCCAAAACAGAACAGGGTCTCAAATTTAGAAAACCAACTTATGCTTGCTTAAGGGGAAAGGTGAGTTGGGGTGCTGCATAAAACCAGAGATTGAAATGAGCACAGATAAAGTTCCTTAAGCCAAATATGGACTAGACAAGAGCTACTCCTTGCTCAACGAAATGGACTCGACACCCCATATTAAACGCCTAAGAATGTACCTGACTAGTAAGTATCTTAAAACCTATGGATTGCTATGTCTCCAAAAGAGAATCAAGCGTGTGTACAGGCTCATAAACGCAGCAGTGATAGGATTGGAGAGGTTCGGTGAACAAATGAAGACCCTTTGAAGTCATATTGCATGGTACCCATTCCACGGGTCTCAACTCTCCAGGTTTAAGGTATTCTTCCTTCAGCTAAAACATGCATGTGGAACCCAGAGTATGATCAACCGTGTGAACGGGAGACGTGTTCAAATATGTCTCAGTTTTCGTACCCTGGTACTCGGGTGCAACATTCCAGACGCTTTACTAACACTCTCCCCACTTGGAAAGTCAGCGCCTTTTACCTCCTGTTTGGCCCAGTTTGCAATTTCTGCGGAAGATGAACAGGAATAGAGAGAACCAATGAGAGACTAGCTGGAGGTGTCTGGACGGGCAAATTTAACTCTCATTTCCCACCAGGAAGAGGAAATAACCAAAGGCTCAGCGTGCCGTGCTGGAACCAGATTAAGGCCTGAAGCCATCCTGCGGTGTTGCGGCCAGGTCACAAGAAAGCGAGTTGAAGAAAGGAGCTCAGGGGCACTGTAATTCACAAACCTGCAGAGTTATAAATGACAGCTATCGTCCAAAAATATACTGAAGTAAGGCTGCCAAGAGGACTTGAAAGCGGGGCAGAATTGCAGGAAACCGATTTCAGGAGGTAGACTGGAATTGCATTGAAAGCATAGGAAAAGAGGCAGAACGTCCACAATGATGCACTTGGCCAAAAAGGGCGTATGCGTTTTTTCCTGAATATATTCAGGAAAAAACGCATACGCCCTTTTTGGCCAACCAAGCAAGCTTGCAAAGGAAATCTGCACTACAATGAAGTCTCACTTCCCCCCGGTCAAAAGGGCCATGTGAAAAAAGTGTAAAATCCAGAAAGGCAGGACAGGCCATGGAGAACTGGGAGCCTTGTTATGCTGATGGGCGGGATGTAAATTGCCAACAGACACTCGGGAGAAGTGTATGGTGTTTCCGGAAACATCTAAAAAACAAAGCAACAGAGCCTAGGGCACTTCCACTTATGGTCCTATAGCTTAGGGAAATTAAAATCAAAAAGACACAGCCACCCCAAAGTTTGGGACGCCTCTGTTTACAAGAACCTCGTTTACAATACAAGTTCAACATCGCAGAAAGTGAAAAATGGATAAAGAAGGTGTGGTATTTACTTACAAAGCAATATCACTCAGCAATGAAATCTATGTCATCAGGCCCTTAGCAGCACAATGAATGGATTCAGGTATGATGATTCTAACTGAAATAAGTCACACAGAAAAAGAAACATCATAAGATATCAGTAATACACGGAATGTAAACTTGGCTACACAGGAACTGAATTACAGAACAGAACAGGGTCTCAAATTTAGAAAACCAACTTATGCTTGCTTAAGGGGAAAGGTGAGTTGGGGTGCTGCATAAAACCAGAGATTGAAACGAGCACAGATAAAGTTCCTTAAGCCAAATATGGAATAGACAAGAGCTACTCCTTGCTCAACGAAATGGACTCAACACCGCATATTAAACGCCTAAGAATGTACCTGACTAGTAAGTATCTTAAAACCTATGGATTGCTATGTCTCCGAAAGAGAATCAAGCATTTGTACAGGGGCATAAATGCAGCAGTGATAGGATTGGAGAGGTTCGGTGAGCAAATGAAGACCCTTTGAAGTCATATTGCATGGTACCCATTCCACGGGTTTCAACTACCCAGGTTTAAGGTATTCTTCCTTCAGCTAAAACATGCATGTGGAACCTAGAGTATGATCAACCATGTGATCGGGAGACGTGTTCAAATATGTCTCAGTTTTCGTGCCCTGGTACTCGGGTGCAACATTCCAGACGCTTTACTAACACTCTCCCGACTTGGAGAGTCCGTCCCTTGAATCTCCTGTTTGGCCCAGTTTGCAATTTCTGCGGAAGATGAACAGGAATAGCGAGAACCAACGAGAGACTAGCTGGAGGTGTCTGGACGAGCAAATTTAACTCTCATTTCCCAGCAGAAAGAGGAATTAACCACAGGCTCAGCGTGCCGTGCCGGAACCAGATTAGGGCCTGAAGCCATCCTGCGGTGTTGCGGCCAGCTCAAAAGAAAGCGAGTTGAAGAAAGGAGCTCAGGGGCACTGTAATTCACAAACCTGCAGAGTTATAAATGACAGCTATCGTCCAAAAATATACTGAAGTAAGGCTGCCAAGAGGACTTGAAAACGGTGCAGAATTGCAGGAAACCAATTTCAGGAGGTAGACTGGAATTGCATTGAAAGCATAGGAAAAGAGGCAGAACGTCCACAATGATGCACTTGGCCAAAAAGGGCGTATGCGTTTTTTCCTGAATATATTCAGGAAAAAACGCATACGCCCTTTTTGGCCAACAAGCAAGCTTGCAAAGGAAATATGCACTACAATGAAGTCTCACTTCCCCCCGGTCAAAAGGGCCATCTGAAAAAAGTGTAAAATCCAGAAAGGCAGGACAGGCCATGGAGAACTGGGAGCCTTGTTAAGCTGATGGGCGGGATGTAAATTGCCAACAGACACTCGGGAGAAGTGTATGGTGTTTCCTGAAACATCTAAAAAACAAAGCAACAGAGCCTAGGGCACTTCCACTTATGGTCCTATAGCTTAGGGAAATTAAAATCAAAAAGACACAGCCACCCCAAAGTTTGGGACGCCTCTGTTTACAAGAACCTTGTTTACCGTACAAGTTCAATATCACAGAAAGTGAAAAATGGATAAAGAACTTGTGGTACTTACGTACTATGCAGTATCACTCAGCAATGAAATCTATGTCATCAGGCCCATAGAAGCATAATGAGTGGATTCAGGTATGATGATTCTAACTGAAATAAGTCACACAGAAAAAGAAACATCATAAGATATCACTAATACACGGAATGTAAACTTGGCTACACAGGAACTGAATTCCAAAACAGAACAGGGTCTCAAATTTAGAAAACCAACTTATGCTTGCTTAAGGGGAAAGGTGAGTTGGGGTGCTGCATAAAACCAGAGATTGAAATGAGCACAGATAAAGTTCCTTAAGCCAAATATGGAATAGACAAGAGCTACTCCTTGCTCAACGAAATGGACTCAACACCCCATATTAAACGCCTAAAAATGTACCTGACTAGTAAGTATCTTAAAACCTATGGATTGCTATGTCTCCAAAGGAGAATCAAGCGTGTGTACAGGGCCATAAACGCAGCAGTGATAGGATTGGAGAGGTTCGGTGAGCAAATGAAGACCCTTTGAAGTCATATTGCATGGTACCCATTCCACGGGTCTCAACTCTCCAGGTTTAAGGTATTCTTCCTTCAGCTAAAACATGCATGTGGAACCCAGAGTATGATCAACCATGTGAACGGGAGACGTGTTCAAATATGTCTCAGTTTTCCTCCCCTGGTGCTCGGGTGCAACATTCCAGACGCTTTACTAACACTCTCCCCACTTGGAGAGTCCGTCCCTTTAATCTCCTGTTTGGCCCAGTTTGCAATTTCTGCAGAAGATGAACAGGAATAGCGAGAACCAATGAGAGACTAGCTGGAGGTGTCTGGACGGGCAAATTTAACTCTCATTTCCCACCAGAAAGAGGAATTAACCAAAGGCTCAGCATGCCGTGCCGGAACCAGATTAGGGCCTGAAGCCATCCTGCGGTGTTGCGGCCAGCTCAAAAGAAAGCGAGTTGAAGAAAGGAGCTCAGGGGCACTGTAATTCACAAACCTGCAGAGTTATAAATGACAGCTATCGTCCAAAAATATACTGAAGTAAGGCTGCCAAGAGGACTTGAAAGCGGGGCAGAATTGCAGGAAACCGATTTCAGGAGGTAGACTGGAATTGCATTGAAAGCATAGGAAAAGAGGCAGAACGTCCACAATGATGCACTTGGCCAAAAAGGGCGTATGCGTTTTTTCCTGAATATATTCAGGAAAAAACGCATAGGCCCTTTTTGGCCAACCAAGCAAGCTTGCAAAGGAAATCTGCACTACAATGAAGTCTCACTTCCCCCCGGTCAAAAGGGCCATCTGAAAAAAGTGTAAAATCCAGAAAGGCAGGACAGGCCATGGAGAACTGGGAGCCTTGTTATGCTGATGGGCGGGATGTAAATTGCCAACAGCCACTCGGGAGAAGTGTATGGTGTTTCCTGAAACATCTAAAAAACAAAGCAACAGAGCCTAGTGCACTTCCACTTATGGTCCTATAGCTTAGGGAAATTAAAATCAAAAAGACACAGCCACCCCAAAGTTTGGGACGCCTCTGTTTACAAGAACCTCGTTTACAGTACAAGTTCAACATCGCAGAAAGTGAAAAATGGATAAAGAAGTTGTGGTATTTACTTACAAAGCAATATCACTCAGCAATGAAATCTATGTCATCAGGCCCTTAGCAGCACAATGAGTGGATTCAGGTACGATGATTCTAACTGAAATAAGTCACACAGAAAAAGAAACATCATAAGATATCAGTAATACACGGAATGTAAACTTGGCTACACAGGAACTGAATTACAGAACAGAACAGGGTCTCAAATTTAGAAAACCAACTTATGCTTGCTTAAGGGTAAAGGTGAGTTGGGGTGCTGCATAAAACCAGAGATTGAAACGAGCACAGATAAAGTTCCTTAAGCCAAATATGGAATAGACAAGAGCTACTCCTTGCTCAACGAAATGGACTCAACACCGCATATTAAACGCCTAAGAATGTACCTGACTAGTAAGTATCTTAAAACCTATGGATTGCTATGTCTCCGAAAGAGAATAAAGCATGTGTACAGGGGCATAAACGTAGCAGTGATAGGATTGGAGAGGTTCGGTGAGCAAATGAAGACCCTTTGAAGTCATATTGCATGGTACCCATTCCACGGGTTTCAACTACCCAGGTTTAAGGTATTCTTCCTTCAGCTAAAACATGCATGTGGAACCTAGAGTATGATCAACCATGTGATGGGGAGACGTGTTCAAATATGTCTCAGTTTTCGTACCCTGGTACTCGGGTGCAACATTCCAGACGCTTTACTAACACTCTCCCGACTTGGAGAGTCCATCCCTTTAATCTCCTGTTTGGCCCAGTTTGCAATTTCTGCGGAAGATGAACAGGAATAGCGAGAACCAACGAGAGACTAGCTGGAGGTGTCTGGACGAGCAAATTTAACTCTCATTTCCCACCAGAAAGAGGAATTTACCAAAGGCTCAGCGTGCCGTGCCGGAACCAGATTAGGGCCTGAAGCCATCCTGCGGTGTTGCGGCCAGCTCAAAAGAAAGCGAGTTGAAGAAAGGAGCTCAGGGGCACTGTAATTCACAAACCTGCAGAGTTATAAATGACAGCTATCGTCCAAAAATATACTGAAGTAAGGCTGCCAAGAGGACTTGAAAGCGGGGCAGAATTGCAGGAAACCGATTTCAGGAGGTAGACTGGAATTGCATTGAAAGCATAGGAAAAGAGGCAGAACGTCCACAATGATGCACTTGGCCAAAAAGGGCGTATGCGTTTTTTCCTGAATATATTCAGGAAAAAACGCATACGCCCTTTTTGGCCAACCAAGCAAGATTGCAAAGGAAATCTGCACTACAATGAAGTCTCACTTCCCCCCGGTCAAAAGGGCCATGTGAAAAAAGTGTAAAATCCAGAAAGGCAGGACAGGCCATGGAGAACTGGGAGCCTTGTTATGCTGATGGGCGGGATGTAAATTGCCAACAGACACTCGGGAGAAGTGTATGGTGTTTCCGGAAACATCTAAAAAACAAAGCAACAGAGCCTAGGGCACTTCCACTTATGGTCCTATAGCTTAGGGAAATTAAAATCAAAAAGACACAGCCACCCCAAAGTTTGGGACGCCTCTGTTTACAAGAACCTCGTTTACAGTACAAGTTCAACATCGCAGAAAGTGAAAAATGGATAAAGAAGTTGTGGTATTTACTTACAAAGCAATATCACTCAGCAATGAAATCTATGTCATCAGGCCCGTAGAAGCATAATGAGTGGATTCAGGTACGATGATTCTAACTGAAATAAGTCACACAGAAAAAGAAACATCATAAGATATCAGTAATACACGGAATGTAAACTTGGCTACACAGGAACTGAATTACAGAACAGAACAGGGTCTCAAATTTAGAAAACCAACTTATGCTTGCTTAAGGGGAAAGGTGAGTTGGGGTGCTGCATAGAACCAGAGATTGAAACGAGCACAGATAAAGTTCCTTAAGCCAAATATGGAATAGACAAGAGCTACTCCTTGCTCAACGAAATGGACTCAACACCGCATATTAAACGCCTAAGAATGTACCTGACTAGTAAGTATCTTAAAACCTATGGATTGCTATGTCTCCGAAAGAGAATCAAGCATGTGTACAGGCACATGAACGCAGCAGTGATAGGATTGGAGAGGTTCGGTGAGCAAATGAAGACCCTTTGAAGTCACATTGCATGGTACCCATTCCACGGGTTTCAACTACCCAGGTTTAAGGTATTCTTCCTTCAGCTAAAACATGCATGTGGAACCTAGAGTATGATCAACCATGTGATCGGGAGACGTGTTCAAATATGTCTCAGTTTTCGTACCCTGGTACTCGGGTGCAACATTCCAGATGCTTTACTAACACTCGCCCCACTTGGAGAGTCAGTCCCTTTAACCTCCTGTTTGGCCCAGTTTGCAATTTCTGCGGAAGATGAACAGGAATAGCGAGAACCAATGAGAGACTAGCTGGAGGTGTCTGGACGGGCAAATTTAACTCTCATTTCCCACCAGGAAGAGGAATTAACCAAAGACTCAGCGTGCCGTGCC
The DNA here is from genome assembly GCF_963455315.2 of Globicephala melas. Classification (NCBI taxonomy): domain Eukaryota; kingdom Metazoa; phylum Chordata; class Mammalia; order Artiodactyla; family Delphinidae; genus Globicephala; species Globicephala melas. The sequence continues at coordinate 423,609 of NW_027207343.1, forward strand.
GGAACCAGATTAGGGCCTGAAGCCATCCTGCGGTGTTGCGGCCAGATCACAAGAAAGCGAGTTGAAGAAAGGAGCTCAGGGGCACTGTAATTCACAAACCTGCAGAGTTATAAATGACAGCTATCGTCCAAAAATATACTGAAGTAAGGCTGCCAAGAGGACTTGAAAGCGGGGCAGAATTGCAGGAAACCGATTTCAGGAGGTAGACTGGAATTGCATTGAAAGCATAGGAAAAGAGGCAGAACGTCCACAATGATGCACTTGGCCAAAAAGGGCGTATGCGTTTTTTCCTGAATATATTCAGGAAAAAACGCATACGCCCTTTTTGGCCAACCAAGCAAGCTTGCAAAGGAAATCTGCACTACAATGAAGTCTCACTTCCCCCCGGTCAAAAGGGCCATCTGAAAAAAGTGTAAAATCCAGAAAGGCAGGACAGGCCATGGAGAACTGGGAGCCTTGTTATGCTGATGGACGGGATGTAAATTGCCAACAGACACTCGGGAGAAGTGTATGGTGTTTCCGGAAACATCTAAAAAACAAAGCAACAGAGCCTAGGGCACTTCCACTTATGGTCCTATAGCTTAGGGAAATTAAAATCAAAAAGACACAGCCACCCCAAAGCTTGGGACGCCTCTGTTTACAAGAACCTCGTTTACAGTACAAGTTCAACATCGCAGAAAGTGAAAAATGGATAAAGAACATGTGGTATTTATTTACAAAGCAATATCACTCAGCAATGAAATTTATGTCATCAGGCCCTTAGCAGCACAATGAGTGGATTCAGGTATGATGATTCTAACTGAAATAAGTCACACAGAAAAGGAAACATCATAAGATATCAGTAATACACGGAATGTAAACTTGGCTACACAGGAACTGAATTACAGAACAGAACAGGGTCTCAAATTTAGAAAACCAACTTATGCTTGCTTAAGGGGAAAGGTGAGTTGGGGTGCTGCATAAAACCAGAGATTGAAACGAGCACAGATAAAGTTCCTTAAGCCAAATATGGAATAGACAAGAGCTACTCCTTGCTCAACGAAATGGACTCAACACCGCATATTAAACGCCTAAGAATGTACCTGACTAGTAAGTATCTTAAAACCTATGGATTGCTATGTCTCCGAAAGAGAATCAAGCATGTGTACAGGGGCATAAACGCAGCAGTGATAGGATTGGAGAGGTTCGGTGAGCAAATGAAGACCCTTTGAAGTCATATTGCATGGTACCTATTCCACGGGTTTCAACTACCCAGGTTTAAGGTATTCTTCCTTCAGCTAAAACATGCATGTGGAACCTAGAGTATGATCAACCATGTGATCGGGAGACGTGTTCAAATATGTCTCAGTTTTCGTACCCTGGTACTCGGGTGCAACATTCCAGACGCTTTATAACACTCTCCCGACTTGGAGAGTCAGTCCCTTTAACCTCCTGTTTGGCCCAGTTTGCAATTTCTGTGGAAGATGAACAAGAAAGGCGAGAACCAATGAGAGACTAGCTGGAGGTGTCTGGACGGGCAAATTTAACTCTCATTTCCCACCAGGAAGAGGAAATAACCAAAGGCTCAGCGTGCCGTGCCGAAACCAGATTAGGGCCTGAAGCCATCCTGCGGTGTTGCGGCCAGGTCACAAGAAAGCCAGTTGAAGAAAGGAGCTCAGGGGCACTGTAATTCACAAACTTGCAGAGTTATAAATGACAGCTATCGTCCAAAAATATACTGAAGTAAGGCTGCCAAGAGGACTTGAAAGCGGGGCAGAATTGCAGGAAACCGATTTCAGGAGGTAGACTGGAATTGCATTGAAAGCATAGGAAAAGAGGCAGAACGTCCACAATGATGCACTTGGCCAAAAAGGGCGTATGTGTTTTTTCTTGAATATATTCAGGAAAAAACGCATACGCCCTTTTTGGCCAACCAAGCAAGCTTGCAAAGGAAATCTGCACTACAATGAAGTCTCACTTCCCCCGGTCAAAAGGGCCATCTGAAAAAAGTGTAAAATCCAGAAAGGCAGGACAGGCCATGGAGAACTGGGAGCCTTGTTATGCTGATGGGCGGGATGTAAATTGCCAACAGCCACTCGGGAGAAGTGTATGGTGTTTCCTGAAACATCTAAAAAACAAAGCAACAGAGCCTAGGGCACTTCCACTTATGGTCCTATAGCTTAGGGAAATTAAAATCAAAAAGACACAGCCACCCCAAAGTTTGGGACGCCTCTGTTTACAAGAACCTTGTTTACCGTACAAGTTCAATATCACAGAAAGTGAAAAATGGATAAAGAACTTGTGGTACTTACGTACAATGCAGTATCACTCAGCAATGAAATCTATGTCATCAGGCCCGTAGAAGCATAATGAGTGGATTCAGGTACGATGATTCTAACTGAAATAAGTCACACAGAAAAAGAAACATCATAAGATATCAGTAATACACGGAATGTAAACTTGGCTACACAGGAACTGAATTACAGAACAGAACAGGGTCTCAAATTTAGAAAACCAACTTATGCTTGCTTAAGGGGAAAGGTGAGTTGGGGTGCTGCATAGAACCAGAGATTGAAACGAGCACAGATAAAGTTCCTTAAGCCAAATATGGAATAGACAAGAGCTACTCCTTGCTCAACGAAATGGACTCAACACCGCATATTAAACGCCTAAGAATGTACCTGACTAGTAAGTATCTTAAAACCTATGGATTGCTATGTCTCCGAAAGAGAATCAAGCATGTGTACAGGGGCATAAACGCAGCAGTGATAGGATTGGAGAGGTTCGGTGAGCAAATGAAGACCCTTTGAAGTCATATTGCATGGTACCTATTCCACGGGTTTCAACTACCCAGGTTTAAGGTATTCTTCCTTCAGCTAAAACATGCATGTGGAACCTAGAGTATGATCAACCATGTGATCGGGAGACGTGTTCAAATATGTCTCAGTTTTCGTACCCTGGTACTCGGGTGCAACATTCCAGACGCTTTATAACACTCTCCCGACTTGGAGAGTCAGTCCCTTTAACCTCCTGTTTGGCCCAGTTTGCAATTTCTGTGGAAGATGAACAAGAAAGGCGAGAACCAATGAGAGACTAGCTGGAGGTGTCTGGACGGGCAAATTTAACTCTCATTTCCCACCAGGAAGAGGAAATAACCAAAGGCTCAGCGTGCCGTGCCGAAACCAGATTAGGGCCTGAAGCCATCCTGCGGTGTTGCGGCCAGGTCACAAGAAAGCCAGTTGAAGAAAGGAGCTCAGGGGCACTGTAATTCACAAACTTGCAGAGTTATAAATGACAGCTATCGTCCAAAAATATACTGAAGTAAGGCTGCCAAGAGGACTTGAAAGCGGGGCAGAATTGCAGGAAACCGATTTCAGGAGGTAGACTGGAATTGCATTGAAAGCATAGGAAAAGAGGCAGAACGTCCACAATGATGCACTTGGCCAAAAAGGGCGTATGTGTTTTTTCTTGAATATATTCAGGAAAAAACGCATACGCCCTTTTTGGCCAACCAAGCAAGCTTGCAAAGGAAATCTGCACTACAATGAAGTCTCACTTCCCCCGGTCAAAAGGGCCATCTGAAAAAAGTGTAAAATCCAGAAAGGCAGGACAGGCCATGGAGAACTGGGAGCCTTGTTATGCTGATGGGCGGGATGTAAATTGCCAACAGCCACTCGGGAGAAGTGTATGGTGTTTCCTGAAACATCTAAAAAACAAAGCAACAGAGCCTAGGGCACTTCCACTTATGGTCCTATAGCTTAGGGAAATTAAAATCAAAAAGACACAGCCACCCCAAAGTTTGGGACGCCTCTGTTTACAAGAACCTTGTTTACCGTACAAGTTCAATATCACAGAAAGTGAAAAATGGATAAAGAACTTGTGGTACTTACGTACAATGCAGTATCACTCAGCAATGAAATCTATGTCATCAGGCCCGTAGAAGCATAATGAGTGGATTCAGGTACGATGATTCTAACTGAAATAAGTCACACAGAAAAAGAAACATCATAAGATATCAGTAATACACGGAATGTAAACTTGGCTACACAGGAACTGAATTACAGAACAGAACAGGGTCTCAAATTTAGAAAACCAACTTATGCTTGCTTAAGGGGAAAGGTGAGTTGGGGTGCTGCATAGAACCAGAGATTGAAACGAGCACAGATAAAGTTCCTTAAGCCAAATATGGAATAGACAAGAGCTACTCCTTGCTCAACGAAATGGACTCAACACCGCATATTAAACGCCTAAGAATGTACCTGACTAGTAAGTATCTTAAAACCTATGGATTGCTATGTCTCCGAAAGAGAATCAAGCATGTGTACAGGGGCATAAACGCAGCAGTGATAGGATTGGAGAGGTTCGGTGAGCAAATGAAGACCCTTTGAAGTCATATTGCATGGTACCTATTCCACGGGTTTCAACTACCCAGGTTTAAGGTATTCTTCCTTCAGCTAAAACATGCATGTGGAACCTAGAGTATGATCAACCATGTGATCGGGAGACGTGTTCAAATATGTCTCAGTTTTCGTACCCTGGTACTCGGGTGCAACATTCCAGACGCTTTATAACACTCTCCCGACTTGGAGAGTCAGTCCCTTTAACCTCCTGTTTGGCCCAGTTTGCAATTTCTGTGGAAGATGAACAAGAAAGGCGAGAACCAATGAGAGACTAGCTGGAGGTGTCTGGACGGGCAAATTTAACTCTCATTTCCCACCAGGAAGAGGAAATAACCAAAGGCTCAGCGTGCCGTGCCGAAACCAGATTAGGGCCTGAAGCCATCCTGCGGTGTTGCGGCCAGGTCACAAGAAAGCCAGTTGAAGAAAGGAGCTCAGGGGCACTGTAATTCACAAACTTGCAGAGTTATAAATGACAGCTATCGTCCAAAAATATACTGAAGTAAGGCTGCCAAGAGGACTTGAAAGCGGGGCAGAATTGCAGGAAACCGATTTCAGGAGGTAGACTGGAATTGCATTGAAAGCATAGGAAAAGAGGCAGAACGTCCACAATGATGCACTTGGCCAAAAAGGGCGTATGTGTTTTTTCTTGAATATATTCAGGAAAAAACGCATACGCCCTTTTTGGCCAACCAAGCAAGCTTGCAAAGGAAATCTGCACTACAATGAAGTCTCACTTCCCCCGGTCAAAAGGGCCATCTGAAAAAAGTGTAAAATCCAGAAAGGCAGGACAGGCCATGGAGAACTGGGAGCCTTGTTATGCTGATGGGCGGGATGTAAATTGCCAACAGCCACTCGGGAGAAGTGTATGGTGTTTCCTGAAACATCTAAAAAACAAAGCAACAGAGCCTAGGGCACTTCCACTTATGGTCCTATAGCTTAGGGAAATTAAAATCAAAAAGACACAGCCACCCCAAAGTTTGGGACGCCTCTGTTTACAAGAACCTTGTTTACCGTACAAGTTCAATATCACAGAAAGTGAAAAATGGATAAAGAACTTGTGGTACTTACGTACAATGCAGTATCACTCAGCAATGAAATCTATGTCATCAGGCCCGTAGAAGCATAATGAGTGGATTCAGGTACGATGATTCTAACTGAAATAAGTCACACAGAAAAAGAAACATCATAAGATATCAGTAATACACGGAATGTAAACTTGGCTACACAGGAACTGAATTACAGAACAGAACAGGGTCTCAAATTTAGAAAACCAACTTATGCTTGCTTAAGGGGAAAGGTGAGTTGGGGTGCTGCATAGAACCAGAGATTGAAACGAGCACAGATAAAGTTCCTTAAGCCAAATATGGAATAGACAAGAGCTACTCCTTGCTCAACGAAATGGACTCAACACCCCATATTAAACGCCTAAGAATGTACCTGACTAGTAAGTATCTTAAAACCTATGGATTGCTATGTCTCCAAAAGAGAATCAAGCGTGTGTACAGGGGCATAAACGCAGCAGTGATAGGATTGGAGAGGTTCGGTGAGCAAATGAAGACCCTTTGAAGTCATATTGCATGGTACCCATTCCACGGGTCTCAACTCTCCAGGTTTAAGGTATTCTTCCTTCAGCTAAAACATGCATGTGGAACCCAGAGTATGATCAACCATGTGAACGGGAGACGTGTTCAAATATGTCTCAGTTTTCCTCCCCTGGTACTCGGGTGCAACATTCCAGACGCTTTACTAACACTCTCCCCACTTGGAGAGTCAGCGCCTTTAACCTCCTGTTTGGCCCAGTTTGCAATTTCTGCGGAAGATGAACAGGAATAGGGAACACCAATGAGAGACTAGCTGGAGGTGTCTGGACGGGCAAATTTAACTCTCATTTCCCACCAGGAAGAGGAAATAACCAAAGGCTCAGCGTGCCGGGCCGGAACCAGATTAGGGCCTGAAGCCATCCTGCGGTGTTGCGGCCAGCTCAAAAGAAAGCGAGTTGAAGAAAGGAGCTCAGGGGCACTGTAATTCACAAACCTGCAGAGTTATAAATGACAGCTATCGTCCAAAAATATACTGAAGTAAGGCTGCCAAGAGGACTTGAAAGCGGGGCAGAATTGCAGGAAACCGATTTCAGGAGGTAGACTGGAATTGCATTGAAAGCATAGGAAAAGAGGCAGAACGTCCACAATGATGCACTTGGCCAAAAAGGGCGTATGCGTTTTTTCCTGAATATATTCAGGAAAAAACGCATACGCCCTTTTTGGCCAACCAAGCAAGCTTGCAAAGGAAATCTGCACTACAATGAAGTCTCACTTCCCCCCAGTCAAAAGGGCCATCTGAAAAAAGTGTAAAATCCAGAAAGGCAGGACAGGCCATGGAGAACTGGGAGCCTTGTTATGCTGATGGGCGGGATGTAAATTGCCAACAGACACTCGGGAGAAGTGTATGGTGTTTCCTGAAACATCTAAAAAACAAAGCAACAGAGCCTAGGGCACTTCCACTTATGGTCCTATAGCTTAGGGAAATTAAAATCAAAAAGACACAGCCACCCCAAAGTTTGGGACGCCTCTGTTTACAAGAACCTCATTTACCGTACAAGTTCAATATCACAGAAAGTGAAAAATGGATAAAGAACTTGTGGTACTTACGTACAATGCAGTATCACTCAGCAATGAAATCTATGTCATCAGGCCCTTAGCAGCACAATGAGTGGATTCAGGTATGATGATTCTAACTGAAATAAGTCACACAGAAAAAGAAACATCATAAGATATCAGTAATACACGGAATGTAAACTTGGCTACACAGGAACTGAATTACAGAACAGAACAGGGTCTCAAATTTAGAAAACCAACTTATGCTTGCTTAAGGGTAAAGGTGAGTTGGGGTGCTGCATAAAACCAGAGATTGAAACGAGCACAGATAAAGTTCCTTAAGCCAAATATGGAATAGACAAGAGCTACTCCTTGCTCAACGAAATGGACTCAACACCGCATATTAAACGCCTAAGAATGTACCTGACTAGTAAGTATCTTAAAACCTATGGATTGCTATGTCTCCGAAAGAGAATCAAGCATGTGTACAGGGGCATAAACGCAGCAGTGATAGGATTGGAGAGGTTCGGTGAGCAAATGAAGACCCTTTGAAGTCATATTGCATGGTACCCATTCCACGGGTTTCAACTACCCAGGTTTAAGGTATTCTTCCTTCAGCTAAAACATGCATGTGGAACCTAGAGTATGATCAACCATGTGATCGGGAGACGTGTTCAAATATGTCTCAGTTTTCGTACCCTGGTACTCGGGTGCAACATTCCAGACGCTTTACTAACACTCTCCCGACTTGGAGAGTCCGTCCCTTTAATCTCCTGTTTGGCCCAGTTTGCAATTTCTGCGGAAGATGAACAGGAATAGCGAGAACCAATGAGAGACTAGCTGGAGGTGTCTGGACGGGCAAATTTAACTCTCATTTCCCACCAGGAAGAGGAATTAACCAAAGGCTCAGCGTGCCGTTCCAGAAACAGATTAGGGCCTGAAGCCATCCTGCGGTGTTGCGGCCAGGTCACAAGAAAGCGAGTTGAAGAAAGGAGCTCAGGGGCACTGTAATTCACAAACCTGCAGAGTTATAAATGACAGCTATCGTCCAAAAATATACTGAAGTAAGGCTGCCAAGAGGACTCGAAAGCGGGGCAGAATTGCAGGAAACCGATTTCAGGAGGTAGACTGGAATTGCATTGAAAGCATAGGAAAAGAGGCAGAACGTCCACAATGATGCACTTGGCCAAAAAGGGCGTATGCGTTTTTTCCTGAATATATTCAGGAAAAAACGCATACGCCCTTTTTGTCCAACCAAGCAAGCTTGCAAAGGAAATCTGCACTACAATGAAGTCTCACTTCCCCCCGGTCAAAAGGGCCATCTGAAAAAAGTGTAAAATCCAGAAAGGCAGGACAGGCCATGGAGAACTGGGAGCCTTGTTATGCTGATGGGCGGGATGTAAATTGCCAACAGACACTCGGGAGAAGTGTATGGTGTTTCCTGAAACATCTAAAAAACAAAGCAACAGAGCCTAGGGCACTTCCACTTATGGTCCTATAGCTTAGGGAAATTAAAATCAAAAAGACACAGCCACCCCAAAGTTTGGGACGCCTCTGTTTACAAGAACCTCGTTTACCGTACAAGTTCAATATCACAGAAAGTGAAAAATGGATAAAGAAGTTGTGGTACTTACGTACAATGCAGTATCACTCAGCAATGAAATCTATGTCATCAGGCCCGTAGCAGCATAATGAGTGGATTCAGGTACGATGATTCTCACTGAAATAAGTCACACAGAAAAAGAAACATCATAAGATATCACTAATACATGGAATGTAAACTTGGCTACACAGGAACTGAATTCCAAAACAGAACAGGGTCTCAAATTTAGAAAACCAACTTATGCTTGCTTAAGGGGAAAGGTGAGTTGGGGTGCTGCATAAAACCAGAGATTGAAATGAGCACAGATAAAGTTCCTTAAGCCAAATATGGAATAGACAAGAGCTACTCCTTGCTCAACGAAATGGACTCAACACCGCATATTAAACGCCTAAGAATGTACCTGACTAGTAAGTATCTTAAAACCTATGGATTGCTATGTCTCCGAAAGAGAATCAAGCATGTGTACAGGTGCATAAACGCAGCAGTGATAGGATTGGAGAGGTTCGGTGAACAAATGAAGACCCTTTGAAGTCATATTGCATGGTACCCATTACACGGGTCTCAACTCTCCAGGTTTAAGGTATTCTTCCTTCAGCTAAAACATGCATGTGGAACCCAGAGTATGATCAACCGTATGAACGGGAGACGTGTTCAAATATGTCTCAGTTTTCGTACCCTGCTACTCGGGTGCAACATTCCAGACGCTTTACTAACACTCTCCTCACTTGGAAAGTCAGCGCCTTTAACCTCCTGTTTGGCCCAGTTTGCAATTTCTGCGGAAGATGAACAAGAAAGGCGAGAACCAATGAGAGACTAGCTGGAGGTGTCTGGACGGGCAAATTTAACTCTCATTTCCCACCAGGAAGAGGAAATAACCAAAGGCTCAGCGTGCCGTGCCGAAACCAGATTAGGGCCTGAAGCCATCCTGCGGTGTTGCGGCCAGGTCACAAGAAAGCCAGTTGAAGAAAGGAGCTCAGGGGCACTGTAATTCACAAACTTGCAGAGTTATAAATGACAGCTATCGTCCAAAAATATACTGAAGTAAGGCTGCCAAGAGGACTTGAAAGCGGGGCAGAATTGCAGGAAACCGATTTCAGGAGGTAGACTGGAATTGCATTGAAAGCATAGGAAAAGAGGCAGAACGTCCACAATGATGCACTTGGCCAAAAAGGGCGTATGTGTTTTTTCTTGAATATATTCAGGAAAAAACGCATACGCCCTTTTTGGCCAACCAAGCAAGCTTGCAAAGGAAATCTGCACTACAATGAAGTCTCACTTCCCCCGGTCAAAAGGGCCATCTGAAAAAAGTGTAAAATCCAGAAAGGCAGGACAGGCCATGGAGAACTGGGAGCCTTGTTATGCTGATGGGCGGGATGTAAATTGCCAACAGCCACTCGGGAGAAGTGTATGGTGTTTCCTGAAACATCTAAAAAACAAAGCAACAGAGCCTAGGGCACTTCCACTTATGGTCCTATAGCTTAGGGAAATTAAAATCAAAAAGACACAGCCACCCCAAAGTTTGGGACGCCTCTGTTTACAAGAACCTTGTTTACCGTACAAGTTCAATATCACAGAAAGTGAAAAATGGATAAAGAACTTGTGGTACTTACGTACAATGCAGTATCACTCAGCAATGAAATCTATGTCATCAGGCCCGTAGAAGCATAATGAGTGGATTCAGGTACGATGATTCTAACTGAAATAAGTCACACAGAAAAAGAAACATCATAAGATATCAGTAATACACGGAATGTAAACTTGGCTACACAGGAACTGAATTACAGAACAGAACAGGGTCTCAAATTTAGAAAACCAACTTATGCTTGCTTAAGGGGAAAGGTGAGTTGGGGTGCTGCATAGAACCAGAGATTGAAACGAGCACAGATAAAGTTCCTTAAGCCAAATATGGAATAGACAAGAGCTACTCCTTGCTCAACGAAATGGACTCAACACCGCATATTAAACGCCTAAGAATGTACCTGACTAGTAAGTATCTTAAAACCTATGGATTGCTATGTCTCCGAAAGAGAATCAAGCATGTGTACAGGGGCATAAACGCAGCAGTGATAGGATTGGAGAGGTTCGGTGAGCAAATGAAGACCCTTTGAAGTCATATTGCATGGTACCTATTCCACGGGTTTCAACTACCCAGGTTTAAGGTATTCTTCCTTCAGCTAAAACATGCATGTGGAACCTAGAGTATGATCAACCATGTGATCGGGAGACGTGTTCAAATATGTCTCAGTTTTCGTACCCTGGTACTCGGGTGCAACATTCCAGACGCTTTATAACACTCTCCCGACTTGGAGAGTCAGTCCCTTTAACCTCCTGTTTGGCCCAGTTTGCAATTTCTGTGGAAGATGAACAAGAAAGGCGAGAACCAATGAGAGACTAGCTGGAGGTGTCTGGACGGGCAAATTTAACTCTCATTTCCCACCAGGAAGAGGAAATAACCAAAGGCTCAGCGTGCCGTGCCGAAACCAGATTAGGGCCTGAAGCCATCCTGCGGTGTTGCGGCCAGGTCACAAGAAAGCCAGTTGAAGAAAGGAGCTCAGGGGCACTGTAATTCACAAACTTGCAGAGTTATAAATGACAGCTATCGTCCAAAAATATACTGAAGTAAGGCTGCCAAGAGGACTTGAAAGCGGGGCAGAATTGCAGGAAACCGATTTCAGGAGGTAGACTGGAATTGCATTGAAAGCATAGGAAAAGAGGCAGAACGTCCACAATGATGCACTTGGCCAAAAAGGGCGTATGTGTTTTTTCTTGAATATATTCAGGAAAAAACGCATACGCCCTTTTTGGCCAACCAAGCAAGCTTGCAAAGGAAATCTGCACTACAATGAAGTCTCACTTCCCCCGGTCAAAAGGGCCATCTGAAAAAAGTGTAAAATCCAGAAAGGCAGGACAGGCCATGGAGAACTGGGAGCCTTGTTATGCTGATGGGCGGGATGTAAATTGCCAACAGCCACTCGGGAGAAGTGTATGGTGTTTCCTGAAACATCTAAAAAACAAAGCAACAGAGCCTAGGGCACTTCCACTTATGGTCCTATAGCTTAGGGAAATTAAAATCAAAAAGACACAGCCACCCCAAAGTTTGGGACGCCTCTGTTTACAAGAACCTTGTTTACCGTACAAGTTCAATATCACAGAAAGTGAAAAATGGATAAAGAACTTGTGGTACTTACGTACAATGCAGTATCACTCAGCAATGAAATCTATGTCATCAGGCCCGTAGAAGCATAATGAGTGGATTCAGGTACGATGATTCTAACTGAAATAAGTCACACAGAAAAAGAAACATCATAAGATATCAGTAATACACGGAATGTAAACTTGGCTACACAGGAACTGAATTACAGAACAGAACAGGGTCTCAAATTTAGAAAACCAACTTATGCTTGCTTAAGGGGAAAGGTGAGTTGGGGTGCTGCATAGAACCAGAGATTGAAACGAGCACAGATAAAGTTCCTTAAGCCAAATATGGAATAGACAAGAGCTACTCCTTGCTCAACGAAATGGACTCAACACCGCATATTAAACGCCTAAGAATGTACCTGACTAGTAAGTATCTTAAAACCTATGGATTGCTATGTCTCCGAAAGAGAATCAAGCATGTGTACAGGCACATGAACGCAGCAGTGATAGGATTGGAGAGGTTCGGTGAGCAAATGAAGACCCTTTGAAGTCACATTGCATGGTACCCATTCCACGGGTTTCAACTACCCAGGTTTAAGGTATTCTTCCTTCAGCTAAAACATGCATGTGGAACCTAGAGTATGATCAACCATGTGATCGGGAGACGTGTTCAAATATGTCTCAGTTTTCGTACCCTGGTACTCGGGTGCAACATTCCAGATGCTTTACTAACACTCGCCCCACTTGGAGAGTCAGTCCCTTTAACCTCCTGTTTGGCCCAGTTTGCAATTTCTGCGGAAGATGAACAGGAATAGCGAGAACCAATGAGAGACTAGCTGGAGGTGTCTGGACGGGCAAATTTAACTCTCATTTCCCACCAGGAAGAGGAATTAACCAAAGACTCAGCGTGCCGTGCCGGAACCAGATTAGGGCCTGAAGCCATCCTGCGGTGTTGCGGCCAGATCACAAGAAAGCGAGTTGAAGAAAGGAGCTCAGGGGCACTGTAATTCACAAACCTGCAGAGTTATAAATGACAGCTATCGTCCAAAAATATACTGAAGTAAGGCTGCCAAGAGGACTTGAAAGCGGGGCAGAATTGCAGGAAACCGATTTCAGGAGGTAGACTGGAATTGCATTGAAAGCATAGGAAAAGAGGCAGAACGTCCACAATGATGCACTTGGCCAAAAAGGGCGTATGCGTTTTTTCCTGAATATATTCAGGAAAAAACGCATACGCCCTTTTTGGCCAACCAAGCAAGCTTGCAAAGGAAATCTGCACTACAATGAAGTCTCACTTCCCCCCGGTCAAAAGGGCCATCTGAAAAAAGTGTAAAATCCAGAAAGGCAGGACAGGCCATGGAGAACTGGGAGCCTTGTTATGCTGATGGACGGGATGTAAATTGCCAACAGACACTCGGGAGAAGTGTATGGTGTTTCCGGAAACATCTAAAAAACAAAGCAACAGAGCCTAGGGCACTTCCACTTATGGTCCTATAGCTTAGGGAAATTAAAATCAAAAAGACACAGCCACCCCAAAGCTTGGGACGCCTCTGTTTACAAGAACCTCGTTTACAGTACAAGTTCAACATCGCAGAAAGTGAAAAATGGATAAAGAACATGTGGTATTTATTTACAAAGCAATATCACTCAGCAATGAAATCTATGTCATCAGGCCCTTAGCAGCACAATGAGTGGATTCAGGTATGATGATTCTAACTGAAATAAGTCACACAGAAAAAGAAACATCATAAGATATCAGTAATACACGGAATGTAAACTTGGCTACACAGGAACTGAATTACAGAACAGAACAGGGTCTCAAATTTAGAAAACCAACTTATGCTTGCTTAAGGGGAAAGGTGAGTTGGGGTGCTGCATAAAACCAGAGATTGAAATGAGCACAGATAAAGTTCCTTAAGCCAAATATGGAATAGACAAGAGCTACTCCTTGCTCAATGAAATGGACTCAACACCGCATATTAAACGCCTAAGAATGTACCTGACTAATAAGTATCTTAAAACCTATGGATTGCTATGTCTCCGAAAGAGAATCAAGCATGTGTACAGGGGCATAAACGCAGCAGTGATAGGATTGGAGAGGTTCGGTGAGCAAATGAAGACCCTTTGAAGTCATATTGCATGGTACCTATTCCACGGGTTTCAACTACCCAGGTTTAAGGTATTCTTCCTTCAGCTAAAACATGCATGTGGAACCTAGAGTATGATCAACCATGTGATCGGGAGACGTGTTCAAATATGTCTCAGTTTTCGTACCCTGGTACTCGGGTGCAACATTCCAGACGCTTTATAACACTCTCCCGACTTGGAGAGTCAGTCCCTTTAACCTCCTGTTTGGCCCAGTTTGCAATTTCTGTGGAAGATGAACAAGAAAGGCGAGAACCAATGAGAGACTAGCTGGAGGTGTCTGGACGGGCAAATTTAACTCTCATTTCCCACCAGGAAGAGGAAATAACCAAAGGCTCAGCGTGCCGTGCCGAAACCAGATTAGGGCCTGAAGCCATCCTGCGGTGTTGCGGCCAGGTCACAAGAAAGCCAGTTGAAGAAAGGAGCTCAGGGGCACTGTAATTCACAAACTTGCAGAGTTATAAATGACAGCTATCGTCCAAAAATATACTGAAGTAAGGCTGCCAAGAGGACTTGAAAGCGGGGCAGAATTGCAGGAAACCGATTTCAGGAGGTAGACTGGAATTGCATTGAAAGCATAGGAAAAGAGGCAGAACGTCCACAATGATGCACTTGGCCAAAAAGGGCGTATGTGTTTTTTCTTGAATATATTCAGGAAAAAACGCATACGCCCTTTTTGGCCAACCAAGCAAGCTTGCAAAGGAAATCTGCACTACAATGAAGTCTCACTTCCCCCGGTCAAAAGGGCCATCTGAAAAAAGTGTAAAATCCAGAAAGGCAGGACAGGCCATGGAGAACTGGGAGCCTTGTTATGCTGATGGGCGGGATGTAAATTGCCAACAGCCACTCGGGAGAAGTGTATGGTGTTTCCTGAAACATCTAAAAAACAAAGCAACAGAGCCTAGGGCACTTCCACTTATGGTCCTATAGCTTAGGGAAATTAAAATCAAAAAGACACAGCCACCCCAAAGTTTGGGACGCCTCTGTTTACAAGAACCTTGTTTACCGTACAAGTTCAATATCACAGAAAGTGAAAAATGGATAAAGAACTTGTGGTACTTACGTACAATGCAGTATCACTCAGCAATGAAATCTATGTCATCAGGCCCGTAGAAGCATAATGAGTGGATTCAGGTACGATGATTCTAACTGAAATAAGTCACACAGAAAAAGAAACATCATAAGATATCAGTAATACACGGAATGTAAACTTGGCTACACAGGAACTGAATTACAGAACAGAACAGGGTCTCAAATTTAGAAAACCAACTTATGCTTGCTTAAGGGGAAAGGTGAGTTGGGGTGCTGCATAGAACCAGAGATTGAAACGAGCACAGATAAAGTTCCTTAAGCCAAATATGGAATAGACAAGAGCTACTCCTTGCTCAACGAAATGGACTCAACACCGCATATTAAACGCCTAAGAATGTACCTGACTAGTAAGTATCTTAAAACCTATGGATTGCTATGTCTCCGAAAGAGAATCAAGCATGTGTACAGGGGCATAAACGCAGCAGTGATAGGATTGGAGAGGTTCGGTGAGCAAATGAAGACCCTTTGAAGTCATATTGCATGGTACCTATTCCACGGGTTTCAACTACCCAGGTTTAAGGTATTCTTCCTTCAGCTAAAACATGCATGTGGAACCTAGAGTATGATCAACCATGTGATCGGGAGACGTGTTCAAATATGTCTCAGTTTTCGTACCCTGGTACTCGGGTGCAACATTCCAGACGCTTTATAACACTCTCCCGACTTGGAGAGTCAGTCCCTTTAACCTCCTGTTTGGCCCAGTTTGCAATTTCTGTGGAAGATGAACAAGAAAGGCGAGAACCAATGAGAGACTAGCTGGAGGTGTCTGGACGGGCAAATTTAACTCTCATTTCCCACCAGGAAGAGGAAATAACCAAAGGCTCAGCGTGCCGTGCCGAAACCAGATTAGGGCCTGAAGCCATCCTGCGGTGTTGCGGCCAGGTCACAAGAAAGCCAGTTGAAGAAAGGAGCTCAGGGGCACTGTAATTCACAAACTTGCAGAGTTATAAATGACAGCTATCGTCCAAAAATATACTGAAGTAAGGCTGCCAAGAGGACTTGAAAGCGGGGCAGAATTGCAGGAAACCGATTTCAGGAGGTAGACTGGAATTGCATTGAAAGCATAGGAAAAGAGGCAGAACGTCCACAATGATGCACTTGGCCAAAAAGGGCGTATGTGTTTTTTCTTGAATATATTCAGGAAAAAACGCATACGCCCTTTTTGGCCAACCAAGCAAGCTTGCAAAGGAAATCTGCACTACAATGAAGTCTCACTTCCCCCGGTCAAAAGGGCCATCTGAAAAAAGTGTAAAATCCAGAAAGGCAGGACAGGCCATGGAGAACTGGGAGCCTTGTTATGCTGATGGGCGGGATGTAAATTGCCAACAGCCACTCGGGAGAAGTGTATGGTGTTTCCTGAAACATCTAAAAAACAAAGCAACAGAGCCTAGGGCACTTCCACTTATGGTCCTATAGCTTAGGGAAATTAAAATCAAAAAGACACAGCCACCCCAAAGTTTGGGACGCCTCTGTTTACAAGAACCTTGTTTACCGTACAAGTTCAATATCACAGAAAGTGAAAAATGGATAAAGAACTTGTGGTACTTACGTACAATGCAGTATCACTCAGCAATGAAATCTATGTCATCAGGCCCGTAGAAGCATAATGAGTGGATTCAGGTACGATGATTCTAACTGAAATAAGTCACACAGAAAAAGAAACATCATAAGATATCAGTAATACACGGAATGTAAACTTGGCTACACAGGAACTGAATTACAGAACAGAACAGGGTCTCAAATTTAGAAAACCAACTTATGCTTGCTTAAGGGGAAAGGTGAGTTGGGGTGCTGCATAAAACCAGAGATTGAAACGAGCACAGATAAAGTTCCTTAAGCCAAATATGGAATAGACAAGAGCTACTCCTTGCTCAACGAAATGGACTCAACACCGCATATTAAACGCCTAAGAATGTACCTGACTAGTAAGTATCTTAAAACCTATGGATTGCTATGTCTCCGAAAGAGAATCAAGCATGTGTACAGGCACATGAACGCAGCAGTGATAGGATTGGAGAGGTTCGGTGAGCAAATGAAGACCCTTTGAAGTCACATTGCATGGTACCCATTCCACGGGTTTCAACTACCCAGGTTTAAGGTATTCTTCCTTCAGCTAAAACATGCATGTGGAACCTAGAGTATGATCAACCATGTGATCGGGAGACGTGTTCAAATATGTCTCAGTTTTCGTACCCTGGTACTCGGGTGCAACATTCCAGATGCTTTACTAACACTCGCCCCACTTGGAGAGTCAGTCCCTTTAACCTCCTGTTTGGCCCAGTTTGCAATTTCTGCGGAAGATGAACAGGAATAGCGAGAACCAATGAGAGACTAGCTGGAGGTGTCTGGACGGGCAAATTTAACTCTCATTTCCCACCAGGAAGAGGAATTAACCAAAGACTCAGCGTGCCGTGCCGGAACCAGATTAGGGCCTGAAGCCATCCTGCGGTGTTGCGGCCAGATCACAAGAAAGCGAGTTGAAGAAAGGAGCTCAGGGGCACTGTAATTCACAAACCTGCAGAGTTATAAATGACAGCTATCGTCCAAAAATATACTGAAGTAAGGCTGCCAAGAGGACTTGAAAGCGGGGCAGAATTGCAGGAAACCGATTTCAGGAGGTAGACTGGAATTGCATTGAAAGCATAGGAAAAGAGGCAGAACGTCCACAATGATGCACTTGGCCAAAAAGGGCGTATGCGTTTTTTCCTGAATATATTCAGGAAAAAACGCATACGCCCTTTTTGGCCAACCAAGCAAGCTTGCAAAGGAAATCTGCACTACAATGAAGTCTCACTTCCCCCCGGTCAAAAGGGCCATCTGAAAAAAGTGTAAAATCCAGAAAGGCAGGACAGGCCATGGAGAACTGGGAGCCTTGTTATGCTGATGGACGGGATGTAAATTGCCAACAGACACTCGGGAGAAGTGTATGGTGTTTCCGGAAACATCTAAAAAACAAAGCAACAGAGCCTAGGGCACTTCCACTTATGGTCCTATAGCTTAGGGAAATTAAAATCAAAAAGACACAGCCACCCCAAAGCTTGGGACGCCTCTGTTTACAAGAACCTCGTTTACAGTACAAGTTCAACATCGCAGAAAGTGAAAAATGGATAAAGAACATGTGGTATTTATTTACAAAGCAATATCACTCAGCAATGAAATCTATGTCATCAGGCCCTTAGCAGCACAATGAGTGGATTCAGGTATGATGATTCTAACTGAAATAAGTCACACAGAAAAGGAAACATCATAAGATATCAGTAATACACGGAATGTAAACTTGGCTACACAGGAACTGAATTACAGAACAGAACAGGGTCTCAAATTTAGAAAACCAACTTATGCTTGCTTAAGGGGAAAGGTGAGTTGGGGTGCTGCATAAAACCAGAGATTGAAATGAGCACAGATAAAGTTCCTTAAGCCAAATATGGAATAGACAAGAGCTACTCCTTGCTCAACGAAATGGACTCAACACCGCATATTAAACGCCTAAGAATGTACCTGACTAGTAAGTATCTTAAAACCTATGGATTGCTATGTCTCCGAAAGAGAATCAAGCATGTGTACAGGGGCATAAACGCAGCAGTGATAGGATTGGAGAGGTTCGGTGAGCAAATGAAGACCCTTTGAAGTCATATTGCATGGTACCTATTCCACGGGTTTCAACTACCCAGGTTTAAGGTATTCTTCCTTCAGCTAAAACATGCATGTGGAACCTAGAGTATGATCAACCATGTGATCGGGAGACGTGTTCAAATATGTCTCAGTTTTCGTACCCTGGTACTCGGGTGCAACATTCCAGACGCTTTATAACACTCTCCCGACTTGGAGAGTCAGTCCCTTTAACCTCCTGTTTGGCCCAGTTTGCAATTTCTGTGGAAGATGAACAAGAAAGGCGAGAACCAATGAGAGACTAGCTGGAGGTGTCTGGACGGGCAAATTTAACTCTCATTTCCCACCAGGAAGAGGAAATAACCAAAGGCTCAGCGTGCCGTGCCGAAACCAGATTAGGGCCTGAAGCCATCCTGCGGTGTTGCGGCCAGGTCACAAGAAAGCCAGTTGAAGAAAGGAGCTCAGGGGCACTGTAATTCACAAACTTGCAGAGTTATAAATGACAGCTATCGTCCAAAAATATACTGAAGTAAGGCTGCCAAGAGGACTTGAAAGCGGGGCAGAATTGCAGGAAACCGATTTCAGGAGGTAGACTGGAATTGCATTGAAAGCATAGGAAAAGAGGCAGAACGTCCACAATGATGCACTTGGCCAAAAAGGGCGTATGTGTTTTTTCTTGAATATATTCAGGAAAAAACGCATACGTCCTTTTTGGCCAACCAAGCAAGCTTGCAAAGGAAATCTGCACTACAATGAAGTCTCACTTCCCCCGGTCAAAAGGGCCATCTGAAAAAAGTGTAAAATCCAGAAAGGCAGGACAGGCCATGGAGAACTGGGAGCCTTGTTATGCTGATGGGCGGGATGTAAATTGCCAACAGCCACTCGGGAGAAGTGTATGGTGTTTCCTGAAACATCTAAAAAACAAAGCAACAGAGCCTAGGGCACTTCCACTTATGGTCCTATAGCTTAGGGAAATTAAAATCAAAAAGACACAGCCACCCCAAAGTTTGGGACGCCTCTGTTTACAAGAACCTCGTTTACAGTACAAGTTCAACATCGCAGAAAGTGAAAAATGGATAAAGAAGGTGTGGTATTTACTTACAAAGCAATATCACTCAGCAATGAAATCTATGTCATCAGGCCCTTAGCAGCACAATGAGTGGATTCAGGTATGATGATTCTAACTGAAATAAGTCACACAGAAAAAGAAACATCATAAGATATCAGTAATACACGGAATGTAAACTTGGCTACACAGGAACTGAATTACAGAACAGAACAGGGTCTCAAATTTAGAAAACCAACTTATGCTTGCTTAAGGGGAAAGGTGAGTTGGGGTGCTGCATAAAACCAGAGATTGAAACGAGCACAGATAAAGTTCCTTAAGCCAAATATGGAATAGACAAGAGCTACTCCTTGCTCAACGAAATGGACTCAACACCGCATATTAAACGCCTAAGAATGTACCTGACTAGTAAGTATCTTAAAACCTATGGATTGCTATGTCTCCGAAAGAGAATCAAGCATGTGTACAGGCACATGAACGCAGCAGTGATAGGATTGGAGAGGTTCGGTGAGCAAATGAAGACCCTTTGAAGTCACATTGCATGGTACCCATTCCACGGGTTTCAACTACCCAGGTTTAAGGTATTCTTCCTTCAGCTAAAACATGCATGTGGAACCTAGAGTATGATCAACCATGTGATCGGGAGACGTGTTCAAATATGTCTCAGTTTTCGTACCCTGGTACTCGGGTGCAACATTCCAGATGCTTTACTAACACTCGCCCCACTTGGAGAGTCAGTCCCTTTAACCTCCTGTTTGGCCCAGTTTGCAATTTCTGCGGAAGATGAACAGGAATAGCGAGAACCAATGAGAGACTAGCTGGAGGTGTCTGGACGGGCAAATTTAACTCTCATTTCCCACCAGGAAGAGGAATTAACCAAAGACTCAGCGTGCCGTGCCGGAACCAGATTAGGGCCTGAAGCCATCCTGCGGTGTTGCGGCCAGATCACAAGAAAGCGAGTTGAAGAAAGGAGCTCAGGGGCACTGTAATTCACAAACCTGCAGAGTTATAAATGACAGCTATCGTCCAAAAATATACTGAAGTAAGGCTGCCAAGAGGACTTGAAAGCGGGGCAGAATTGCAGGAAACCGATTTCAGGAGGTAGACTGGAATTGCATTGAAAGCATAGGAAAAGAGGCAGAACGTCCACAATGATGCACTTGGCCAAAAAGGGCGTATGCGTTTTTTCCTGAATATATTCAGGAAAAAACGCATACGCCCTTTTTGGCCAACCAAGCAAGCTTGCAAAGGAAATCTGCACTACAATGAAGTCTCACTTCCCCCCGGTCAAAAGGGCCATCTGAAAAAAGTGTAAAATCCAGAAAGGCAGGACAGGCCATGGAGAACTGGGAGCCTTGTTATGCTGATGGACGGGATGTAAATTGCCAACAGACACTCGGGAGAAGTGTATGGTGTTTCCGGAAACATCTAAAAAACAAAGCAACAGAGCCTAGGGCACTTCCACTTATGGTCCTATAGCTTAGGGAAATTAAAATCAAAAAGACACAGCCACCCCAAAGCTTGGGACGCCTCTGTTTACAAGAACCTCGTTTACAGTACAAGTTCAACATCGCAGAAAGTGAAAAATGGATAAAGAACATGTGGTATTTATTTACAAAGCAATATCACTCAGCAATGAAATCTATGTCATCAGGCCCTTAGCAGCACAATGAGTGGATTCAGGTATGATGATTCTAACTGAAATAAGTCACACAGAAAAGGAAACATCATAAGATATCAGTAATACACGGAATGTAAACTTGGCTACACAGGAACTGAATTACAGAACAGAACAGGGTCTCAAATTTAGAAAACCAACTTATGCTTGCTTAAGGGGAAAGGTGAGTTGGGGTGCTGCATAAAACCAGAGATTGAAATGAGCACAGATAAAGTTCCTTAAGCCAAATATGGAATAGACAAGAGCTACTCCTTGCTCAACGAAATGGACTCAACACCGCATATTAAACGCCTAAGAATGTACCTGACTAGTAAGTATCTTAAAACCTATGGATTGCTATGTCTCCGAAAGAGAATCAAGCATGTGTACAGGGGCATAAACGCAGCAGTGATAGGATTGGAGAGGTTCGGTGAGCAAATGAAGACCCTTTGAAGTCATATTGCATGGTACCTATTCCACGGGTTTCAACTACCCAGGTTTAAGGTATTCTTCCTTCAGCTAAAACATGCATGTGGAACCTAGAGTATGATCAACCATGTGATCGGGAGACGTGTTCAAATATGTCTCAGTTTTCGTACCCTGGTACTCGGGTGCAACATTCCAGACGCTTTATAACACTCTCCCGACTTGGAGAGTCAGTCCCTTTAACCTCCTGTTTGGCCCAGTTTGCAATTTCTGTGGAAGATGAACAAGAAAGGCGAGAACCAATGAGAGACTAGCTGGAGGTGTCTGGACGGGCAAATTTAACTCTCATTTCCCACCAGGAAGAGGAAATAACCAAAGGCTCAGCGTGCCGTGCCGAAACCAGATTAGGGCCTGAAGCCATCCTGCGGTGTTGCGGCCAGGTCACAAGAAAGCCAGTTGAAGAAAGGAGCTCAGGGGCACTGTAATTCACAAACTTGCAGAGTTATAACTGACAGCTATCGTCCAAAAATATACTGAAGTAAGGCTGCCAAGAGGACTTGAAAGCGGGGCAGAATTGCAGGAAACCGATTTCAGGAGGTAGACTGGAATTGCATTGAAAGCATAGGAAAAGAGGCAGAACGTCCACAATGATGCACTTGGCCAAAAAGGGCGTATGTGTTTTTTCTTGAATATATTCAGGAAAAAACGCATACGCCCTTTTTGGCCAACCAAGCAAGCTTGCAAAGGAAATCTGCACTACAATGAAGTCTCACTTCCCCCGGTCAAAAGGGCCATCTGAAAAAAGTGTAAAATCCAGAAAGGCAGGACAGGCCATGGAGAACTGGGAGCCTTGTTATGCTGATGGGCGGGATGTAAATTGCCAACAGCCACTCGGGAGAAGTGTATGGTGTTTCCTGAAACATCTAAAAAACAAAGCAACAGAGCCTAGGGCACTTCCACTTATGGTCCTATAGCTTAGGGAAATTAAAATCAAAAAGACACAGCCACCCCAAAGTTTGGGACGCCTCTGTTTACAAGAACCTCGTTTACAGTACAAGTTCAACATCGCAGAAAGTGAAAAATGGATAAAGAAGGTGTGGTATTTACTTACAAAGCAATATCACTCAGCAATGAAATCTATGTCATCAGGCCCTTAGCAGCACAATGAGTGGATTCAGGTATGATGATTCTAACTGAAATAAGTCACACAGAAAAAGAAACATCATAAGATATCAGTAATACACGGAATGTAAACTTGGCTACACAGGAACTGAATTACAGAACAGAACAGGGTCTCAAATTTAGAAAACCAACTTATGCTTGCTTAAGGGGAAAGGTGAGTTGGGGTGCTGCATAAAACCAGAGATTGAAACGAGCACAGATAAAGTTCCTTAAGCCAAATATGGAATAGACAAGAGCTACTCCTTGCTCAACGAAATGGACTCAACACCGCATATTAAACGCCTAAGAATGTACCTGACTAGTAAGTATCTTAAAACCTATGGATTGCTATGTCTCCGAAAGAGAATCAAGCATGTGTACAGGCACATGAACGCAGCAGTGATAGGATTGGAGAGGTTCGGTGAGCAAATGAAGACCCTTTGAAGTCACATTGCATGGTACCCATTCCACGGGTTTCAACTACCCAGGTTTAAGGTATTCTTCCTTCAGCTAAAACATGCATGTGGAACCTAGAGTATGATCAACCATGTGATCGGGAGACGTGTTCAAATATGTCTCAGTTTTCGTACCCTGGTACTCGGGTGCAACATTCCAGATGCTTTACTAACACTCGCCCCACTTGGAGAGTCAGTCCCTTTAACCTCCTGTTTGGCCCAGTTTGCAATTTCTGCGGAAGATGAACAGGAATAGCGAGAACCAATGAGAGACTAGCTGGAGGTGTCTGGACGGGCAAATTTAACTCTCATTTCCCACCAGGAAGAGGAATTAACCAAAGGCTCACCGTGCCGTGCCGGAACCAGATTAGGGCCTGAAGCCATCCTGCGGTGTTGCGGCCAGGTCACAAGAAAGCGAGTTGAAGAAAGGAGCTCAGGGGCACTGTAATTCACAAACCTGCAGAGTTATAAATGACAGCTATCGTCCAAAAATATACTGAAGTAAGGCTGCCAAGAGGACTTGAAAGCGGGGCAGAATTGCAGGAAACCGATTTCAGGAGGTAGACTGGAATTGCATTGAAAGCATAGGAAAAGAGGCAGAACGTCCACAATGATGCACTTGGCCAAAAAGGGCGTATGCGTTTTTTCCTGAATATATTCAGGAAAAAACGCATACGCCCTTTTTGGCCAACCAAGCAAGCTTGCAAAGGAAATCTGCACTACAATGAAGTCTCACTTCCCCCCGGTCAAAAGGGCCATCTGAAAAAAGTGTAAAATCCAGAAAGGCAGGACAGGCCATGGAGAACTGGGAGCCTTGTTATGCTGATGGGCGGGATGTAAATTGCCAACAGACACTCGGGAGAAGTGTATGGTGTTTCCGGAAACATCTAAAAAACAAAGCAACAGAGCCTAGGGCACTTCCACTTATGGTCCTATAGCTTAGGGAAATTAAAATCAAAAAGACACAGCCACCCCAAAGCTTGGGACGCCTCTGTTTACAAGAACCTCGTTTACAGTACAAGTTCAACATCGCAGAAAGTGAAAAATGGATAAAGAAGGTGTGGTATTTACTTACAAAGCAATATCACTCAGCAATGAAATCTATGTCATCAGGCCCTTAGCAGCACAATGAGTGGATTCAGGTATGATGATTCTAACTGAAATAAGTCACACAGAAAAGGAAACATCATAAGATATCAGTAATACACGGAATGTAAACTTGGCTACACAGGAACTGAATTACAGAACAGAACAGGGTCTCAAATTTAGAAAACCAACTTATGCTTGCTTAAGGGGAAAGGTGAGTTGCGGTGCTGCATAAAACCAGAGATTGAAATGAGCACAGATAAAGTTCCTTAAGCCAAATATGGAATAGACAAGAGCTACTCCTTGCTCAACGAAATGGACTCAACACCGCATATTAAACGCCTAAGAATGTACCTGACTAGTAAGTATCTTAAAACCTATGGATTGCTATGTCTCCGAAAGAGAATCAAGCATGTGTACAGGGGCATAAACGCAGCAGTGATAGGATTGGAGAGGTTCGGTGAGCAAATGAAGACCCTTTGAAGTCATATTGCATGGTACCCATTCCACGGGTTTCAACTACCCAGGTTTAAGGTATTCTTCCTTCAGCTAAAACATGCATGTGGAACCTAGAGTATGATCAACCATGTGATCGGGAGACGTGTTCAAATATGTCTCAGTTTTTGTACCTGGTACTCGGGTGCAACATTCCAGACGCTTTATAACACTCTCCCGACTTGGAGAGTCAGTCCCTTTAACCTCCTGTTTGGCCCAGTTTGCAATTTCTGTGGAAGATGAACAAGAAAGGCGAGAACCAATGAGAGACTAGCTGGAGGTGTCTGGACGGGCAAATTTAACTCTCATTTCCCACCAGGAAGAGGAAATAACCAAAGGCTCAGCGTGCCGTGCCGAAACCAGATTAGGGCCTGAAGCCATCCTGCTGTGTTGCGGCCAGGTCACAAGAAATCCAGTTGAAGAAAGGAGCTCAGGGGCACTGTAATTCACAAACTTGCAGAGTTATAAATGACAGCTATCATCCAAAAATATACTGAAGTAAGGCTGCCAAGAGGACTTGAAAGCGGGGCAGAATTGCAGGAAACCGATTTCAGGAGGTAGACTGGAATTGCATTGAAAGCATAGGAAAAGAGGCAGAACGTCCACAATGATGCACTTGGCCAAAAAGGGCGTATGCGTTTTTTCCTGAATATATTCAGGAAAAAACGCATACGCCCTTTTTGGCCAACCAAGCAAGCTTGCAAAGGAAATCTGCACTACAATGAAGTCTCACTTCCCCCGGTCAAAAGGGCCATCTGAAAAAAGTGTAAAATCCAGAAAGGCAGGACAGGCCATGGAGAACTGGGAGCCTTGTTATGCTGATGGGCGGGATGTAAATTGCCAACAGACACTCGGGAGAAGTGTATGGTGTTTCCTGAAACATCTAAAAAACAAAGCAACAGAGCCTAGGGCACTTCCACTTATGGTCCTATAGCTTAGGGAAATTAAAATCAAAAAGACACAGCCACCCCAAAGTTTGGGACGCCTCTGTTTACAAGAACCTCGTTTACAGTACAAGTTCAACATCGCAGAAAGTGAAAAATGGATAAAGAAGGTGTGGTATTTACTTACAAAGCAATATCACTCAGCAATGAAATCTATGTCATCAGGCCCTTAGCAGCACAATGAGTGGATTCAGGTATGATGATTCTAACTGAAATAAGTCACACAGAAAAAGAAACATCATAAGATATCAGTAATACACGGAATGTAAACTTGGCTACACAGGAACTGAATTACAGAACAGAACAGGGTCTCAAATTTAGAAAACCAACTTATGCTTGCTTAAGGGGAAAGGTGAGTTGGGGTGCTGCATAAAACCAGAGATTGAAACGAGCACAGATAAAGTTCCTTAAGCCAAATATGGAATAGACAAGAGCTACTCCTTGCTCAACGAAATGGACTCAACACCGCATATTAAACGCCTAAGAATGTACCTGACTAGTAAGTATCTTAAAACCTATGGATTGCTATGTCTCCGAAAGAGAATCAAGCATGTGTACAGGGGCATAAACGCAGCAGTGATAGGATTGGAGAGGTTCGGTGAGCAAATGAAGACCCTTTGAAGTCACATTGCATGGTACCCATTCCACGGGTTTCAACTACCCAGGTTTAAGGTATTCTTCCTTCAGCTAAAACATGCATGTGGAACCTAGAGTATGATCAACCATGTGATCGGGAGACGTGTTCAAATATGTCTCAGTTTTCGTACCCTGGTACTCGGGTGCAACATTCCAGATGCTTTACTAACACTCGCCCCACTTGGAGAGTCAGTCCCTTTAACCTCCTGTTTGGCCCAGTTTGCAATTTCTGCGGAAGATGAACAGGAATAGCGAGAACCAATGAGAGACTAGCTGGAGGTGTCTGGACGGGCAAATTTAACTCTCATTTCCCACCAGGAAGAGGAATTAACCAAAGACTCAGCGTGCCGTGCCGGAACCAGATTAGGGCCTGAAGCCATCCTGCGGTGTTGCGGCCAGATCACAAGAAAGCGAGTTGAAGAAAGGAGCTCAGGGGCACTGTAATTCACAAACCTGCAGAGTTATAAATGACAGCTATCGTCCAAAAATATACTGAAGTAAGGCTGCCAAGAGGACTTGAAAGCGGGGCAGAATTGCAGGAAACCGATTTCAGGAGGTAGACTGGAATTGCATTGAAAGCATAGGAAAAGAGGCAGAACGTCCACAATGATGCACTTGGCCCAAAAGGGCGTATGCGTTTTTTCCTGAATATATTCAGGAAAAAACGCATACGCCCTTTTTGGCCAACCAAGCAAGCTTGCAAAGGAAATCTGCACTACAATGAAGTCTCACTTCCCCCCGGTCAAAAGGGCCATCTGAAAAAAGTGTAAAATCCAGAAAGGCAGGACAGGCCATGGAGAACTGGGAGCCTTGTTATGCTGATGGACGGGATGTAAATTGCCAACAGACACTCGGGAGAAGTGTATGGTGTCTCCGGAAACATCTAAAAAACAAAGCAACAGAGCCTAGGGCACTTCCACTTATGGTCCTATAGCTTAGGGAAATTAAAATCAAAAAGACACAGCCACCCCAAAGCTTGGGACGCCTCTGTTTACAAGAACCTCGTTTACAGTACAAGTTCAACATCGCAGAAAGTGAAAAATGGATAAAGAACATGTGGTATTTATTTACAAAGCAATATCACTCAGCAATGAAATCTATGTCATCAGGCACTTAGCAGCACAATGAGTGGATTCAGGTATGATGATTCTAACTGAAATAAGTCACACAGAAAAGGAAACATCATAAGATATCAGTAATACACGGAATGTAAACTTGGCTACACAGGAACTGAATTACAGAACAGAACAGGGTCTCAAATTTAGAAAACCAACTTATGCTTGCTTAAGGGGAAAGGTGAGTTGGGGTGCTGCATAAAACCAGAGATTGAAATGAGCACAGATAAAGTTCCTTAAGCCAAATATGGAATAGACAAGAGCTACTCCTTGCTCAACGAAATGGACTCAACACCGCATATTAAACGCCTAAGAATGTACCTGACTAGTAAGTATCTTAAAACCTATGGATTGCTATGTCTCCGAAAGAGAATCAAGCATGTGTACAGGGGCATAAACGCAGCAGTGATAGGATTGGAGAGGTTCGGTGAGCAAATGAAGACCCTTTGAAGTCATATTGCATGGTACCCATTCCAAGGGTCTCAACTCTCCAGGTTTAAGGTATTCTTCCTTCAGCTAAAACATGCATGTGGAACCTAGAGTATGATCAACCATGTGATCGGGAGACGTGTTCAAATATGTCTCAGTTTTCGTACCCTGGTACTTGGGTGCAACATTCCAGACGCTTTATAACACTCTCCCGACTTGGAGAGTCAGTCCCTTTAACCTCCTGTTTGGCCCAGTTTGCAATTTCTGTGGAAGATGAACAAGAAAGGCGAGAACCAATGAGAGACTAGCTGGAGGTGTCTGGACGGGCAAATTTAACTCTCATTTCCCACCAGGAAGAGGAAATAACCAAAGGCTCAGCGTGCCGTGCCGAAACCAGATTAGGGCCTGAAGCCATCCTGCGGTGTTGCGGCCAGGTCACAAGAAAGCCAGTTGAAGAAAGGAGCTCAGGGGCACTGTAATTCACAAACTTGCAGAGTTATAAATGACAGCTATCGTCCAAAAATATACTGAAGTAAGGCTGCCAAGAGGACTTGAAAGTGGGGCAGAATTGCAGGAAACCGATTTCAGGAGGTAGACTGGAATTGCATTGAAAGCATAGGAAAAGAGGCAGAACGTCCACAATGATGCACTTGGCCAAAAAGGGCGTATGTGTTTTTTCTTGAATATATTCAGGAAAAAACGCATACGCCCTTTTTGGCCAACCAAGCAAGCTTGCAAAGGAAATCTGCACTACAATGAAGTCTCACTTCCCCCGGTCAAAAGGGCCATCTGAAAAAAGTGTAAAATCCAGAAAGGCAGGACAGGCCATGGAGAACTGGGAGCCTTGTTATGCTGATGGGCGGGATGTAAATTGCCAACAGACACTCGGGAGAAGTGTATGGTGTTTCCTGAAACATCTAAAAAACAAAGCAACAGAGCCTAGGGCACTTCCACTTATGGTCCTATAGCTTAGGGAAATTAAAATCAAAAAGACACAGCCACCCCAAAGTTTGGGACGCCTCTGTTTACAAGAACCTCGTTTACAGTACAAGTTCAACATCGCAGAAAGTGAAAAATGGATAAAGAAGGTGTGGTATTTACTTACAAAGCAATATCACTCAGCAATGAAATCTATGTCATCAGGCCCTTAGCAGCACAATGAGTGGATTCAGGTATGATGATTCTAACTGAAATAAGTCACACAGAAAAAGAAACATCATAAGATATCAGTAATACACGGAATGTAAACTTGGCTACACAGGAACTGAATTACAGAACAGAACAGGGTCTCAAATTTAGAAAACCAACTTATGCTTGCTTAAGGGGAAAGGTGAGTTGGGGTGCTGCATAAAACCAGAGATTGAAACGAGCACAGATAAAGTTCCTTAAGCCAAATATGGAATAGACAAGAGCTACTCCTTGCTCAACGAAATGGACTCAACACCGCATATTAAACGCCTAAGAATGTACCTGACTAGTAAGTATCTTAAAACCTATGGATTGCTATGTCTCCGAAAGAGAATCAAGCATGTGTACAGGCACATGAACGCAGCAGTGATAGGATTGGAGAGGTTCGGTGAGCAAATGAAGACCCTTTGAAGTCACATTGCATGGTACCCATTCCACGGGTTTCAACTACCCAGGTTTAAGGTATTCTTCCTTCAGCTAAAACATGCATGTGGAACCTAGAGTATGATCAACCATGTGATCGGGAGACGTGTTCAAATATGTCTCAGTTTTCGTACCCTGGTACTCGGGTGCAACATTCCAGATGCTTTACTAACACTCGCCCCAATTGGAGAGTCAGTCCCTTTAACCTCCTGTTTGGCCCAGTTTGCAATTTCTGCGGAAGATGAACAGGAATAGCGAGAACCAATGAGAGACTAGCTGGAGGTGTCTGGACGGGCAAATTTAACTCTCATTTCCCACCAGGAAGAGGAATTAACCAAAGACTCAGCGTGCCGTGCCGGAACCAGATTAGGGCCTGAAGCCATCCTGCGGTGTTGCGGCCAGATCACAAGAAAGCGAGTTGAAGAAAGGAGCTCAGGGGCACTGTAATTCACAAACCTGCAGAGTTATAAATGACAGCTATCGTCCAAAAATATACTGAAGTAAGGCTGCCAAGAGGACTTGAAAGCGGGGCAGAATTGCAGGAAACCGATTTCAGGAGGTAGACTGGAATTGCTTTGAAAGCATAGGAAAAGAGGCAGAACGTCCACAATGATGCACTTGGCCAAAAAGGGCGTATGCGTTTTTTCCTGAATATATTCAGGAAAAAACGCATACGCCCTTTTTGGCCAACCAAGCAAGCTTGCAAAGGAAATCTGCACTACAATGAAGTCTCACTTCCCCCCGGTCAAAAGGGCCATCTGAAAAAAGTGTAAAATCCAGAAAGGCAGGACAGGCCATGGAGAACTGGGAGCCTTGTTATGCTGATGGGCGGGATGTAAATTGCCAACAGCCACTCGGGAGAAGTGTATGGTGTTTCCTGAAACATCTAAAAAACAAAGCAACAGAGCCTAGGGCACTTCCACTTATGGTCCTATAGCTTAGGGAAATTAAAATCAAAAAGACACAGCCACCCCAAAGTTTGGGACGCCTCTGTTTACAAGAACCTCGTTTACAGTACAAGTTCAACATCGCAGAAAGTGAAAAATGGATAAAGAACATGTGGTATTTACTTACAAAGCAATATCACTCAGCAATGAAATCTATGTCATCAGGCCCTTAGCAGCACAATGAGTGGATTCAGGTATGATGATTCTAACTGAAATAAGTCACACAGAAAAAGAAACATCATAAGATATCAGTAATACACGGAATGTAAACTTGGCTACACAGGAACTGAATTACAGAACAGAACAGGGTCTCAAATTTAGAAAACCAACTTATGCTTGCTTAAGGGGAAAGGTGAGTTGGGGTGCTGCATAAAACCAGAGATTGAAACGAGCACAGATAAAGTTCCTTAAGCCAAATATGGAATAGACAAGAGCTACTCCTTGCTCAACGAAATGGACTCAACACCGCATATTAAAAGCCTAAGAATGTACCTGACTAGTAAGTATCTTAAAACCTATGGATTGCTATGTCTCCGAAAGAGAATCAAGCATGTGTACAGGGCACAAACGCAGCAGTGATAGGATTGGAGAGGTTCGGTGAGCAAATGAAGACCCTTTGAAGTCATATTGCATGGTACCCATTCCACGGGTTTCAACTACCCAGGTTTAAGGTATTCTTCCTTCAGCTAAAACATGCATGTGGAACCTAGAGTATGATCAACCATGTGATCGGGAGACGTGTTCAAATATGTCTCAGTTTTCGTACCCTGGTACTCGGGTGCAACATTCCAGACGCTTTACTAACACTTTCCCGACTTGGAGAGTCAGTCCCTTTAACCTCCTGTTTGGCCCAGTTTGCAATTTCTGTGGAAGATGAACAGGAATAGCGAGAACCAATGAGAGACTAGCTGGAGGTGTCTGGACGGGCAAATTTAACTCCCATTTCCCACCAGGAAGAGGAAATAACCAAAGGCTCAGCGTGCCGTGCCGGAACCAGATTAGGGCCTGAAGCCATCCTGCGGTGTTGCGGCCAGGTCACAAGAAAGCGAGTTGAAGAAAGGAGCTCAGGGGCACTGTAATTCACAAACCTGCAGAGTTATAAATGACAGCTATCGTCCAAAAATATACTGAAGTAAGGCTGCCAAGAGGACTTGAAAGCGGGGCAGAATTGCAGGAAACCGATTTCAGGAGGTAGACTGGAATTGCATTGAAAGCATAGGAAAAGAGGCAGAACGTCCACAATGATGCACTTGGCCAAAAAGGGCGTATGCGTTTTTTCCTGAATATATTCAGGAAAAAACGCATACGCCCTTTTTGGACAACCAAGCAAGCTTGCAAAGGAAATCTGCACTACAATGAAGTCTCACTTCCCCCCGGTGAAAATGGCCATCTGAAAAAAGTGTAAAATCCAGAAAGGCAGGACAGGCCATGGAGAACTGGGAGCCTTGTTATGCTGATGGGCGGGATGTAAATTGCCAACAGCCACTCGGGAGAAGTGTATGGTGTTTCCTGAAACATCTAAAAAACAAAGCAACAGAGCCTAGGGCACTTCCACTTATGGTCCTATAGCTTAGGGAAATTAAAATCAAAAAGACACAGCCACCCCAAAGTTTGGGACGCCTCTGTTTACAAGAACCTCGTTTACAGTACAAGTTCAACATCGCAGAAAGTGAAAAATGGATAAAGAACATGTGGTATTTACTTACAAAGCAATATCACTCAGCAATGAAATCTATGTCATCAGGCCCTTAGCAGCACAATGAGTGGATTCAGGTATGATGATTCTAACTGAAATAAGTCACACAGAAAAAGAAACATCATAAGATATCAGTAATACACGGAATGTAAACTTGGCTACACAGGAACTGAATTACAGAACAGAACAGGGTCTCAAATTTAGAAAACCAACTTATGCTTGCTTAAGGGGAAAGGTGAGTTGGGGTGCTGCATAAAACCAGAGATTGAAATGAGCACAGATAAAGTTCCTTAAGCCAAATATGGAATAGACAAGAGCTACTCCTGACTCAACGAAATGGACTCAACACCGCATATTAAACGCCTAAGAATGTACCTAATTAGTAAGTATCTTAAAACCTATGGATTGCTATGTCTCCGAAAGAGAATCAAGCATGTGTACAGGGGCATAAACACAGCAGTGATAGGATTGGAGAGGTTCGGTGAGCAAATGAAGACCCTTTGAAGTCATATTGCATGGTACCCATTCCACGGGTTTCAACTACCCAGGTTTAAGGTATTCTTCCTTCAGCTAAAACATGCATGTGGAACCTAGAGTATGATCAACCATGTGATCGGGAGACGTGTTCAAATATGTCTCAGTTTTCCTCCCCTGGTACTTGGGTGCAACATTCCAGACGCTTTACTAACACTCTCCCCACTTGGAGAGTCAGCGCCTTTAACCTCCTGTTTGGCCCAGTTTGCAATTTCTGCGGAAGATGAACAGGAATAGGGAGAACCAATGAGAGACTAGCTGGAGGTGTCTGGACGGGCAAATTTAACTCTCATTTCCCACCAGGAAGAGGAATTAACCAAAGGCTCAGCGTGCCGTGCCGGAACCAGATTAGGGCCTGAAGCCATCCTGCGGTGTTGTGGCCAGCTCAAAAGAAAGCGAGTTGAAGAAAGGAGCTCAGGGGCACTGTAATTCACAAACCTGCAGAGTTATAAATGACAGCTATCGTCCAAAAATATACTGAAGTAAGGCTGCCAAGAGGACTTGAAAGCGGGGCAGAATTGCAGGAAACCGATTTCAGGAGGTAGACTGGAATTGCATTGAAAGCATAGGAAAAGAGGCAGAACGTCCACAATGATGCACTTGGCCAAAAAGGGCGTATGCGTTTTTTCCTGAATATATTCAGGAAAAAACGCATACGCCCTTTTTGGCCAACCAAGCAAGCTTGCAAAGGAAATCTGCACTACAATGAAGTCTCACTTCACCCCGGTCAAAAGGGCCATCTGAAAAAAGTGTAAAATCCAGAAAGGCAGGACAGGCCATGGAGAACTGGGAGCCTTGTTATGCTGATGGGCGGGATGTAAATTGCCAACAGACACTCGGGAGAAGTGTATGGTGTTTCCTGAAACATCTAAAAAACAAAGCAACAGAGCCTAGGGCACTTCCACTTATGGTCCTATAGCTTAGGGAAATTAAAATCAAAAAGACACAGCCACCCCAAAGTTTGGGACGCCTCTGTTTACAAGAACCTCGTTTACAGTACAAGTTCAACATCGCAGAAAGTGAAAAATGGATAAAGAACATGTGGTATTTACTTACAAAGCAATATCACTCAGCAATGAAATCTATGTCATCAGGCCCTTAGCAGCACAAGGAGTGGATTCAGGTATGATGATTCTAACTGAAATAAGTCACACAGAAAAAGAAACATCATAAGATATCAGTAATACACGGAATGTAAACTTGGCTACACAGGAACTGAATTACAGAACAGAACAGGGTCTCAAATTTAGAAAACCAACTTATGCTTGCTTAAGGGGAAAGGTGAGTTAGGGTGCTGCATAAAACCAGAGATTGAAATGAGCACAGATAAAGTTCCTTAAGCCAAATATGGAATAGACAAGAGCTACTCCTGACTCAACGAAATGGACTCAACACCGCATATTAAACGCCTAAGAATGTACCTAATTAGTAAGTATCTTAAAACCTATGGATTGCTATGTCTCCGAAAGAGAATCAAGCATGTGTACAGGGGCATAAACGCAGCAGTGATAGGATTGGAGAGTTTCGGTGAACAAATGAAGACCCTTTGAAGTCATATTGCATGGTACCCATTACACGGGTCTCAACTACCCAGGTTTAAGGTATTCTTCCTTCAGCTAAAACATGCATGTGGAACCCAGAGTATGATCAACCGTGTGAACGGGAGACGTGTTCAAATATGTCTCAGTTTTCCTCCCCTGGTACTCGGGTGCAACATTCCAGATGCTTTACTAACACTCGCCCCACTTGGAGAGTCAGTCCCTTTAACCTCCTGTTTGGCCCAGTTTGCAATTTCTGCGGAAGATGAACAGGAATAGCGAGAACCAATGAGAGACTAGCTGGAGGTGTCTGGACGGGCAAATTTAACTCTCATTTCCCACCAGGAAGAGGAATTAACCAAAGGCTCAGCGTGCCGTGCCGGAACCAGATTAGGGCCTGAAGCCATCCTGCGGTGTTGTGGCCAGCTCAAAAGAAAGCGAGTTGAAGAAAGGAGCTCAGGGGCACTGTAATTCACAAACCTGCAGAGTTATAAATGACAGCTATCGTCCAAAAATATACTGAAGTAAGGCTGCCAAGAGGACTTGAAAGCGGGGCAGAATTGCAGGAAACTGATTTCAGGAGGTAGACTGGAATTGCATTGAAAGCATAGGAAAAGAGGCAGAACGTCCACAATGATGCACTTGGCCAAAAAGGGCGTATGCGTTTTTTCCTGAATATATTCAGGAAAAAACGCATACGCCCTTTTTGGCCAACCAAGCAAGCTTGCAAAGGAAATCTGCACTACAATGAAGTCTCACTTCACCCCGGTCAAAAGGGCCATCTGAAAAAAGTGTAAAATCCAGAAAGGCAGGACAGGCCATGGAGAACTGGGAGCCTTGTTATGCTGATGGGCGGGATGTAAATTGCCAACAGACACTCGGGAGAAGTGTATGGTGTTTCCTGAAACATCTAAAAAACAAAGCAACAGAGCCTAGGGCACTTCCACTTATGGTCCTATAGCTTAGGGAAATTAAAATCAAAAAGACACAGCCACCCAAAAGTTTGGGACGCCTCTGTTTACAAGAACCTCGTTTACAGTACAAGTTCAACATCGCAGAAAGTGAAAAATGGATAAAGAACATGTGGTATTTACTTACAAAGCAATATCACTCAGCAATGAAATCTATGTCATCAGGCCCTTAGCAGCACAATGAGTGGATTCAGGTATGATGATTCTAACTGAAATAAGTCACACAGAAAAAGAAACATCATAAGATATCAGTAATACACGGAATGTAAACTTGGCTACACAGGAACTGAATTACAGAACAGAACAGGGTCTCAAATTTAGAAAACCAACTTATGCTTGCTTAAGGGGAAAGGTGAGTTAGGGTGCTGCATAAAACCAGAGATTGAAATGAGCACAGATAAAGTTCCTTAAGCCAAATATGGAATAGACAAGAGCTACTCCTGACTCAACGAAATGGACTCAACACCGCATATTAAACGCCTAAGAATGTACCTAATTAGTAAGTATCTTAAAACCTATGGATTGCTATGTCTCCGAAAGAGAATCAAGCATGTGTACAGGGGCATAAACGCAGCAGTGATAGGATTGGAGAGTTTTGGTGAACAAATGAAGACCCTTTGAAGTCATATTGCATGGTACCCATTACACGGGTCTCAACTACCCAGGTTTAAGGTATTCTTCCTTCAGCTAAAACATGCATGTGGAACCCAGAGTATGATCAACCGTGTGAACGGGAGACGTGTTCAAATATGTCTCAGTTTTCCTCCCCTGGTACTCGGGTGCAACATTCCAGATGCTTTACTAACACTCGCCCCACTTGGAGAGTCAGTCCCTTTAACCTCCTGTTTGGCCCAGTTTGCAATTTCTGCGGAAGATGAACAGGAATAGCGAGAACCAATGAGAGACTAGCTGGAGGTGTCTGGACGGGCAAATTTAACTCTCATTTCCCACCAGGAAGAGGAATTAACCAAAGGCTCAGCGTGCCGTGCCGGAACCAGATTAGGGCCTGAAGCCATCCTGCGGTGTTGTGGCCAGCTCAAAAGAAAGCGAGTTGAAGAAAGGAGCTCAGGGGCACTGTAATTCACAAACCTGCAGAGTTATAAATGACAGCTAT
This sequence comes from Globicephala melas, assembly GCF_963455315.2. Classification (NCBI taxonomy): domain Eukaryota; kingdom Metazoa; phylum Chordata; class Mammalia; order Artiodactyla; family Delphinidae; genus Globicephala; species Globicephala melas. The sequence continues at coordinate 460,050 of NW_027207343.1, forward strand.
CGTCCAAAAATATACTGAAGTAAGGCTGCCAAGAGGACTTGAAAGCGGGGCAGAATTGCAGGAAACTGATTTCAGGAGGTAGACTGGAATTGCATTGAAAGCATAGGAAAAGAGGCAGAACGTCCACAATGATGCACTTGGCCAAAAAGGGCGTATGCGTTTTTTCCTGAATATATTCAGGAAAAAACGCATACGCCCTTTTTGGCCAACCAAGCAAGCTTGCAAAGGAAATCTGCACTACAATGAAGTCTCACTTCACCCCGGTCAAAAGGGCCATCTGAAAAAAGTGTAAAATCCAGAAAGGCAGGACAGGCCATGGAGAACTGGGAGCCTTGTTATGCTGATGGGCGGGATGTAAATTGCCAACAGACACTCGGGAGAAGTGTATGGTGTTTCCTGAAACATCTAAAAAACAAAGCAACAGAGCCTAGGGCACTTCCACTTATGGTCCTATAGCTTAGGGAAATTAAAATCAAAAAGACACAGCCACCCCAAAGTTTGGGACGCGTCTGTTTACAAGAACCTCGTTTACAGTACAAGTTCAACATCGCAGAAAGTGAAAAATGGATAAAGAACATGTGGTATTTACTTACAAAGCAATATCACTCAGCAATGAAATCTATGTCATCAGGCCCTTAGCAGCACAATGAGTGGATTCAGGTATGATGATTCTAACTGAAATAAGTCACACAGAAAAAGAAACATCATAAGATATCAGTAATACACGGAATGTAAACTTGGCTACACAGGAACTGAATTACAGAACAGAACAGGGTCTCAAATTTAGAAAACCAACTTATGCTTGCTTAAGGGGAAAGGTGAGTTAGGGTGCTGCATAAAACCAGAGATTGAAATGAGCACAGATAAAGTTCCTTAAGCCAAATATGGAATAGACAAGAGCTACTCCTGACTCAACGAAATGGACTCAACACCGCATATTAAACGCCTAAGAATGTACCTAATTAGTAAGTATCTTAAAACCTATGGATTGCTATGTCTCCGAAAGAGAATCAAGCATGTGTACAGGGGCATAAACGCAGCAGTGATAGGATTGGAGAGTTTCGGTGAACAAATGAAGACCCTTTGAAGTCATATTGCATGGTACCCATTACACGGGTCTCAACTACCCAGGTTTAAGGTATTCTTCCTTCAGCTAAAACATGCATGTGGAACCCAGAGTATGATCAACCGTGTGAACGGGAGACGTGTTCAAATATGTCTCAGTTTTCCTCCCCTGCTACTCGGGTGCAACATTCCAGATGCTTTACTAACACTCGCCCCACTTGGAGAGTCAGTCCCTTTAACCTCCTGTTTGGCCCAGTTTGCAATTTCTGCGGAAGATGAACAGGAATAGCGAGAACCAATGAGAGACTAGCTGGAGGTGTCTGGACGGGCAAATTTAACTCTCATTTCCCACCAGGAAGAGGAATTAACCAAAGGCTCAGCGTGCCGTGAAGGAATCAGATTAGGGCCTGAAGCCATCCTGCGGTGTTGCGGCCAGGTCACAAGAAAGCGAGTTGAAGAAAGGAGCTCAGGGGCACTGTAATTCACAAACCTGCAGAGTTATAAATGACAGCTATCGTCCAAAAATATACTGAAGTAAGGCTGCCAAGAGGACTTGAAAGCGGGGCAGAATTGCAGGAAACCGATTTCAGGAGGTAGACTGGAATTGCATTGAAAGCATAGGAAAAGAGGCAGAACGTCCACAATGATGCACTTGGCCAAAAAGGGCGTATGCGTTTTTTCCTGAATATATTCAGGAAAAAACGCATACGCCCTTTTTGGCCAACCAAGCAAGCTTGCAAAGGAAATCTGCACTACAATGAAGTCTCACTTCACCCCGGTCAAAAGGGCCATCTGAAAAAAGTGTAAAATCCAGAAAGGCAGGACAGGCCATGGAGAACTGGGAGCCTTGTTATGCTGATGGGCGGGATGTAAATTGCCAACAGACACTCGGGAGAAGTGTATGGTGTTTCCTGAAACATCTAAAAAACAAAGCAACAGAGCCTAGGGCACTTCCACTTATGGTCCTATAGCTTAGGGAAATTAAAATCAAAAAGACACAGCCACCCCAATGTTTGGGACGCCTCTGTTTACAAGAACCTCGTTTACAGTACAAGTTCAACATCGCAGAAAGTGAAAAATGGATAAAGAACATGTGGTATTTACTTACAAAGCAATATCACTCAGCAATGAAATCTATGTCATCAGGCCCTTAGCAGCACAATGAGTGGATTCAGGTATGATGATTCTAACTGAAATAAGTCACACAGAAAAAGAAACATCATAAGATATCAGTAATACACGGAATGTAAACTTGGCTACACAGGAACTGAATTACAGAACAGAACAGGGTCTCAAATTTAGAAAACCAACTTATGCTTGCTTAAGGGGAAAGGTGAGTTGGGGTGCTGCATAAAACCAGAGATTGAAACGAGCACAGATAAAGTTCCTTAAGCCAAATATGGAATAGACAAGAGCTACTCCTTGCTCAACGAAATGGACTCAACACCGCATATTAAACGCCTAAGAATGTACCTGACTAGTAAGTATCTTAAAACCTATGGATTGCTATGTCTCCGAAAGAGAATCAAGCATTTGTACAGGGGCATAAATGCAGCAGTGATAGGATTGGAGAGGTTCGGTGAGCAAATGAAGACCCTTTGAAGTCATATTGCATGGTACCCATTCCACGGGTTTCAACTACCCAGGTTTAAGGTATTCTTCCTTCAGCTAAAACATGCATGTGGAACCTAGAGTATGATCAACCATGTGATCGGGAGACGTGTTCAAATATGTCTCAGTTTTCGTGCCCTGGTACTCGGGTGCAACATTCCACACGCTTTACTAACACTCCCCCGACTTGGAGAGTCCGTCCCTTTAATCTCCTGTTTGGCCCAGTTTGCAATTTCTGCGGAAGATGAACAGGAATAGCGAGAACCAACGAGAGACTAGCTGGAGGTGTCTGGACGAGCAAATTTAACTCTCATTTCCCACCAGAAAGAGGAATTAACCACAGGCTCAGCGTGCCGTGCCGGAACCAGATTAGGGCCTGAAGCCATCCTGCGGTGTTGCGGCCAGCTCAAAAGAAAGCGAGTTGAAGAAAGGAGCTCAGGGGCACTGTAATTCACAAACCTGCAGAGTTATAAATGACAGCTATCGTCCAAAAATATACTGAAGTAAGGCTGCCAAGAGGACTTGAAAACGGTGCAGAATTGCAGGAAACCGATTTCAGGAGGTAGACTGGAATTGCATTGAAAGCATAGGAAAAGAGGCAGAACGTCCACAATGATGCACTTGGCCAAAAAGGGCGTATGCGTTTTTTCCTGAATATATTCAGGAAAAAACGCATACGCCCTTTTTGGCCAACAAGCAAGCTTGCAAAGGAAATATGCACTACAATGAAGTCTCACTTCCCCCCGGTCAAAAGGGCCATCTGAAAAAAGTGTAAAATCCAGAAAGGCAGGACAGGCCATGGAGAACTGGGAGCCTTGTTAAGCTGATGGGCGGGATGTAAATTGCCAACAGACACTCGGGAGAAGTGTATGGTGTTTCCTGAAACATCTAAAAAACAAAGCAACAGAGCCTAGGGCACTTCCACTTATGGTCCTATAGCTTAGGGAAATTAAAATCAAAAAGACACAGCCACCCCAAAGTTTGGGACGCCTCTGTTTACAAGAACCTTGTTTACCGTACAAGTTCAATATCACAGAAAGTGAAAAATGGATAAAGAACTTGTGGTACTTACGTACTATGCAGTATCACTCAGCAATGAAATCTATGTCATCAGGCCCATAGAAGCATAATGAGTGGATTCAGGTATGATGATTCTAACTGAAATAAGTCACACAGAAAAAGAAACATCATGAGATATCACTAATACACGGAATGTAAACTTGGCTACACAGGAACTGAATTCCAAAACAGAACAGGGTCTCAAATTTAGAAAACCAACTTATGCTTGCTTAAGGGGAAAGGTGAGTTGGGGTGCTGCATAAAACCAGAGATTGAAATGAGCACAGATAAAGTTCCTTAAGCCAAATATGGAATAGACAAGAGCTACTCCTTGCTCAACGAAATGGACTCAACACCCCATATTAAACGCCTAAAAATGTACCTGACTAGTAAGTATCTTAAAACCTATGGATTGCTATGTCTCCAAAAGAGAATCAAGCGTGTGTACAGGGCCATAAACGCAGCAGTGATAGGATTGGAGAGGTTCGGTGAGCAAATGAAGACCCTTTGAAGTCATATTGCATGGTACCCATTCCACGGGTCTCAACTCTCCAGGTTTAAGGTATTCTTCCTTCAGCTAAAACATGCATGTGGAACCCAGAGTATGATCAACCATGTGAACGGGAGACGTGTTCAAATATGTCTCAGTTTTCCTCCCCTGGTGCTCGGGTGCAACATTCCAGACGCTTTACTAACACTCTCCCCACTTGGAGAGTCCGTCCCTTTAATCTCCTGTTTGGCCCAGTTTGCAATTTCTGCAGAAGATGAACAGGAATAGCGAGAACCAATGAGAGACTAGCTGGAGGTGTCTGGACGGGCAAATTTAACTCTCATTTCCCACCAGAAAGAGGAATTAACCAAAGGCTCAGCATGCCGTGCCGGAACCAGATTAGGGCCTGAAGCCATCCTGCGGTGTTGCGGCCAGCTCAAAAGAAAGCGAGTTGAAGAAAGGAGCTCAGGGGCACTGTAATTCACAAACCTGCAGAGTTATAAATGACAGCTATCGTCCAAAAATATACTGAAGTAAGGCTGCCAAGAGGACTTGAAAGCGGGGCAGAATTGCAGGAAACCGATTTCAGGAGGTAGACTGGAATTGCATTGAAAGCATAGGAAAAGAGGCAGAACGTCCACAATGATGCACTTGGCCAAAAAGGGCGTATGCGTTTTTTCCTGAATATATTCAGGAAAAAACGCATAGGCCCTTTTTGGCCAACCAAGCAAGCTTGCAAAGGAAATCTGCACTACAATGAAGTCTCACTTCCCCCCGGTCAAAAGGGCCATCTGAAAAAAGTGTAAAATCCAGAAAGGCAGGACAGGCCATGGAGAACTGGGAGCCTTGTTATGCTGATGGGCGGGATGTAAATTGCCAACAGCCACTCGGGAGAAGTGTATGGTGTTTCCTGAAACATCTAAAAAACAAAGCAACAGAGCCTAGTGCACTTCCACTTATGGTCCTATAGCTTAGGGAAATTAAAATCAAAAAGACACAGCCACCCCAAAGTTTGGGACGCCTCTGTTTACAAGAACCTCGTTTACAGTACAAGTTCAACATCGCAGAAAGTGAAAAATGGATAAAGAAGTTGTGGTATTTACTTACAAAGCAATATCACTCAGCAATGAAATCTATGTCATCAGGCCCTTAGCAGCACAATGAGTGGATTCAGGTACGATGATTCTAACTGAAATAAGTCACACAGAAAAAGAAACATCATAAGATATCAGTAATACACGGAATGTAAACTTGGCTACACAGGAACTGAATTACAGAACAGAACAGGGTCTCAAATTTAGAAAACCAACTTATGCTTGCTTAAGGGTAAAGGTGAGTTGGGGTGCTGCATAAAACCAGAGATTGAAACGAGCACAGATAAAGTTCCTTAAGCCAAATATGGAATAGACAAGAGCTACTCCTTGCTCAACGAAATGGACTCAACACCGCATATTAAACGCCTAAGAATGTACCTGACTAGTAAGTATCTTAAAACCTATGGATTGCTATGTCTCCGAAAGAGAATAAAGCATGTGTACAGGGGCATAAACGTAGCAGTGATAGGATTGGAGAGGTTCGGTGAGCAAATGAAGACCCTTTGAAGTCATATTGCATGGTACCCATTCCACGGGTTTCAACTACCCAGGTTTAAGGTATTCTTCCTTCAGCTAAAACATGCATGTGGAACCTAGAGTATGATCAACCATGTGATCGGGAGACGTGTTCAAATATGTCTCAGTTTTCGTACCCTGGTACTCGGGTGCAACATTCCAGACGCTTTACTAACACTCTCCCGACTTGGAGAGTCCATCCCTTTAATCTCCTGTTTGGCCCAGTTTGCAATTTCTGCGGAAGATGAACAGGAATAGCGAGAACCAACGAGAGACTAGCTGGAGGTGTCTGGACGAGCAAATTTAACTCTCATTTCCCACCAGAAAGAGGAATTAACCAAAGGCTCAGCGTGCCGTGCCGGAACCAGATTAGGGCCTGAAGCCATCCTGCGGTGTTGCGGCCAGCTCCAAAGAAAGCGAGTTGAAGAAAGGAGCTCAGGGGCACTGTAATTCACAAACCTGCAGAGTTATAAATGACAGCTATCGTCCAAAAATATACTGAAGTAAGGCTGCCAAGAGGACTTGAAAGCGGGGCAGAATTGCAGGAAACCGATTTCAGGAGGTAGACTGGAATTGCATTGAAAGCATAGGAAAAGAGGCAGAACGTCCACAATGATGCACTTGGCCAAAAAGGGCGTATGCGTTTTTTCCTGAATATATTCAGGAAAAAACGCATACGCCCTTTTTGGCCAACCAAGCAAGATTGCAAAGGAAATCTGCACTACAATGAAGTCTCAGTTCCCCCCGGTCAAAAGGGCCATGTGAAAAAAGTGTAAAATCCAGAAAGGCAGGACAGGCCATGGAGAACTGGGAGCCTTGTTATGCTGATGGGCGGGATGTAAATTGCCAACAGACACTCGGGAGAAGTGTATGGTGTTTCCGGAAACATCTAAAAAACAAAGCAACAGAGCCTAGGGCACTTCCACTTATGGTCCTATAGCTTAGGGAAATTAAAATCAAAAAGACACAGCCACCCCAAAGTTTGGGACGCCTCTGTTTACAAGAACCTCGTTTACAGTACAAGTTCAACATCGCAGAAAGTGAAAAATGGATAAAGAAGTTGTGGTATTTACTTACAAAGCAATATCACTCAGCAATGAAATCTATGTCATCAGGCCCGTAGAAGCATAATGAGTGGATTCAGGTACGATGATTCTAACTGAAATAAGTCACACAGAAAAAGAAACATCATAAGATATCAGTAATACACGGAATGTAAACTTGGCTACACAGGAACTGAATTACAGAACAGAACAGGGTCTCAAATTTAGAAAACCAACTTATGCTTGCTTAAGGGGAAAGGTGAGTTGGGGTGCTGCATAGAACCAGAGATTGAAACGAGCACAGATAAAGTTCCTTAAGCCAAATATGGAATAGACAAGAGCTACTCCTTGCTCAACGAAATGGACTCAACACCGCATATTAAACGCCTAAGAATGTACCTGACTAGTAAGTATCTTAAAACCTATGGATTGCTATGTCTCCGAAAGAGAATCAAGCATGTGTACAGGCACATGAACGCAGCAGTGATAGGATTGGAGAGGTTCGGTGAGCAAATGAAGACCCTTTGAAGTCACATTGCATGGTACCCATTCCACGGGTTTCAACTACCCAGGTTTAAGGTATTCTTCCTTCAGCTAAAACATGCATGTGGAACCTAGAGTATGATCAACCATGTGATCGGGAGACGTGTTCAAATATGTCTCAGTTTTCGTACCCTGGTACTCGGGTGCAACATTCCAGATGCTTTACTAACACTCGCCCCACTTGGAGAGTCAGTCCCTTTAACCTCCTGTTTGGCCCAGTTTGCAATTTCTGCGGAAGATGAACAGGAATAGCGAGAACCAATGAGAGACTAGCTGGAGGTGTCTGGACGGGCAAATTTAACTCTCATTTCCCACCAGGAAGAGGAATTAACCAAAGACTCAGCGTGCCGTGCCGGAACCAGATTAGGGCCTGAAGCCATCCTGCGGTGTTGCGGCCAGATCACAAGAAAGCGAGTTGAAGAAAGGAGCTCAGGGGCACTGTAATTCACAAACCTGCAGAGTTATAAATGACAGCTATCGTCCAAAAATATACTGAAGTAAGGCTGCCAAGAGGACTTGAAAGCGGGGCAGAATTGCAGGAAACCGATTTCAGGAGGTAGACTGGAATTGCATTGAAAGCATAGGAAAAGAGGCAGAACGTCCACAATGATGCACTTGGCCAAAAAGGGCGTATGCGTTTTTTCCTGAATATATTCAGGAAAAAACGCATACGCCCTTTTTGGCCAACCAAGCAAGCTTGCAAAGGAAATCTGCACTACAATGAAGTCTCACTTCCCCCCGGTCAAAAGGGCCATCTGAAAAAAGTGTAAAATCCAGAAAGGCAGGACAGGCCATGGAGAACTGGGAGCCTTGTTATGCTGATGGACGGGATGTAAATTGCCAACAGACACTCGGGAGAAGTGTATGGTGTTTCCGGAAACATCTAAAAAACAAAGCAACAGAGCCTAGGGCACTTCCACTTATGGTCCTATAGCTTAGGGAAATTAAAATCAAAAAGACACAGCCACCCCAAAGCTTGGGACGCCTCTGTTTACAAGAACCTCGTTTACAGTACAAGTTCAACATCGCAGAAAGTGAAAAATGGATAAAGAACATGTGGTATTTATTTACAAAGCAATATCACTCAGCAATGAAATCTATGTCATCAGGCCCTTAGCAGCACAATGAGTGGATTCAGGTATGATGATTCTAACTGAAATAAGTCACACAGAAAAGGAAACATCATAAGATATCAGTAATACACGGAATGTAAACTTGGCTACACAGGAACTGAATTACAGAACAGAACAGGGTCTCAAATTTAGAAAACCAACTTATGCTTGCTTAAGGGGAAAGGTGAGTTGGGGTGCTGCATAAAACCAGAGATTGAAACGAGCACAGATAAAGTTCCTTAAGCCAAATATGGAATAGACAAGAGCTACTCCTTGCTCAACGAAATGGACTCAACACCGCATATTAAACGCCTAAGAATGTACCTGACTAGTAAGTATCTTAAAACCTATGGATTGCTATGTCTCCGAAAGAGAATCAAGCATGTGTACAGGGGCATAAACGCAGCAGTGATAGGATTGGAGAGGTTCGGTGAGCAAATGAAGACCCTTTGAAGTCATATTGCATGGTACCTATTCCACGGGTTTCAACTACCCAGGTTTAAGGTATTCTTCCTTCAGCTAAAACATGCATGTGGAACCTAGAGTATGATCAACCATGTGATCGGGAGACGTGTTCAAATATGTCTCAGTTTTCGTACCCTGGTACTCGGGTGCAACATTCCAGACGCTTTATAACACTCTCCCGACTTGGAGAGTCAGTCCCTTTAACCTCCTGTTTGGCCCAGTTTGCAATTTCTGTGGAAGATGAACAAGAAAGGCGAGAACCAATGAGAGACTAGCTGGAGGTGTCTGGACGGGCAAATTTAACTCTCATTTCCCACCAGGAAGAGGAAATAACCAAAGGCTCAGCGTGCCGTGCCGAAACCAGATTAGGGCCTGAAGCCATCCTGCGGTGTTGCGGCCAGGTCACAAGAAAGCCAGTTGAAGAAAGGAGCTCAGGGGCACTGTAATTCACAAACTTGCAGAGTTATAAATGACAGCTATCGTCCAAAAATATACTGAAGTAAGGCTGCCAAGAGGACTTGAAAGCGGGGCAGAATTGCAGGAAACCGATTTCAGGAGGTAGACTGGAATTGCATTGAAAGCATAGGAAAAGAGGCAGAACGTCCACAATGATGCACTTGGCCAAAAAGGGCGTATGTGTTTTTTCTTGAATATATTCAGGAAAAAACGCATACGCCCTTTTTGGCCAACCAAGCAAGCTTGCAAAGGAAATCTGCACTACAATGAAGTCTCACTTCCCCCGGTCAAAAGGGCCATCTGAAAAAAGTGTAAAATCCAGAAAGGCAGGACAGGCCATGGAGAACTGGGAGCCTTGTTATGCTGATGGGCGGGATGTAAATTGCCAACAGCCACTCGGGAGAAGTGTATGGTGTTTCCTGAAACATCTAAAAAACAAAGCAACAGAGCCTAGGGCACTTCCACTTATGGTCCTATAGCTTAGGGAAATTAAAATCAAAAAGACACAGCCACCCCAAAGTTTGGGACGCCTCTGTTTACAAGAACCTTGTTTACCGTACAAGTTCAATATCACAGAAAGTGAAAAATGGATAAAGAACTTGTGGTACTTACGTACAATGCAGTATCACTCAGCAATGAAATCTATGTCATCAGGCCCGTAGAAGCATAATGAGTGGATTCAGGTACGATGATTCTAACTGAAATAAGTCACACAGAAAAAGAAACATCATAAGATATCAGTAATACACGGAATGTAAACTTGGCTACACAGGAACTGAATTACAGAACAGAACAGGGTCTCAAATTTAGAAAACCAACTTATGCTTGCTTAAGGGGAAAGGTGAGTTGGGGTGCTGCATAGAACCAGAGATTGAAACGAGCACAGATAAAGTTCCTTAAGCCAAATATGGAATAGACAAGAGCTACTCCTTGCTCAACGAAATGGACTCAACACCGCATATTAAACGCCTAAGAATGTACCTGACTAGTAAGTATCTTAAAACCTATGGATTGCTATGTCTCCGAAAGAGAATCAAGCATGTGTACAGGGGCATAAACGCAGCAGTGATAGGATTGGAGAGGTTCGGTGAGCAAATGAAGACCCTTTGAAGTCATATTGCATGGTACCTATTCCACGGGTTTCAACTACCCAGGTTTAAGGTATTCTTCCTTCAGCTAAAACATGCATGTGGAACCTAGAGTATGATCAACCATGTGATCGGGAGACGTGTTCAAATATGTCTCAGTTTTCGTACCCTGGTACTCGGGTGCAACATTCCAGACGCTTTATAACACTCTCCCGACTTGGAGAGTCAGTCCCTTTAACCTCCTGTTTGGCCCAGTTTGCAATTTCTGTGGAAGATGAACAAGAAAGGCGAGAACCAATGAGAGACTAGCTGGAGGTGTCTGGACGGGCAAATTTAACTCTCATTTCCCACCAGGAAGAGGAAATAACCAAAGGCTCAGCGTGCCGTGCCGAAACCAGATTAGGGCCTGAAGCCATCCTGCGGTGTTGCGGCCAGGTCACAAGAAAGCCAGTTGAAGAAAGGAGCTCAGGGGCACTGTAATTCACAAACTTGCAGAGTTATAAATGACAGCTATCGTCCAAAAATATACTGAAGTAAGGCTGCCAAGAGGACTTGAAAGCGGGGCAGAATTGCAGGAAACCGATTTCAGGAGGTAGACTGGAATTGCATTGAAAGCATAGGAAAAGAGGCAGAACGTCCACAATGATGCACTTGGCCAAAAAGGGCGTATGTGTTTTTTCTTGAATATATTCAGGAAAAAACGCATACGCCCTTTTTGGCCAACCAAGCAAGCTTGCAAAGGAAATCTGCACTACAATGAAGTCTCACTTCCCCCGGTCAAAAGGGCCATCTGAAAAAAGTGTAAAATCCAGAAAGGCAGGACAGGCCATGGAGAACTGGGAGCCTTGTTATGCTGATGGGCGGGATGTAAATTGCCAACAGCCACTCGGGAGAAGTGTATGGTGTTTCCTGAAACATCTAAAAAACAAAGCAACAGAGCCTAGGGCACTTCCACTTATGGTCCTATAGCTTAGGGAAATTAAAATCAAAAAGACACAGCCACCCCAAAGTTTGGGACGCCTCTGTTTACAAGAACCTTGTTTACCGTACAAGTTCAATATCACAGAAAGTGAAAAATGGATAAAGAACTTGTGGTACTTACGTACAATGAAGTATCACTCAGCAATGAAATCTATGTCATCAGGCCCGTAGAAGCATAATGAGTGGATTCAGGTACGATGATTCTAACTGAAATAAGTCACACAGAAAAAGAAACATCATAAGATATCAGTAATACACGGAATGTAAACTTGGCTACACAGGAACTGAATTACAGAACAGAACAGGGTCTCAAATTTAGAAAACCAACTTATGCTTGCTTAAGGGGAAAGGTGAGTTGGGGTGCTGCATAGAACCAGAGATTGAAACGAGCACAGATAAAGTTCCTTAAGCCAAATATGGAATAGACAAGAGCTACTCCTTGCTCAACGAAATGGACTCAACACCGCATATTAAACGCCTAAGAATGTACCTGACTAGTAAGTATCTTAAAACCTATGGATTGCTATGTCTCCGAAAGAGAATCAAGCATGTGTACAGGCACATGAACGCAGCAGTGATAGGATTGGAGAGGTTCGGTGAGCAAATGAAGACCCTTTGAAGTCACATTGCATGGTACCCATTCCACGGGTTTCAACTACCCAGGTTTAAGGTATTCTTCCTTCAGCTAAAACATGCATGTGGAACCTAGAGTATGATCAACCATGTGATCGGGAGACGTGTTCAAATATGTCTCAGTTTTCGTACCCTGGTACTCGGGTGCAACATTCCAGATGCTTTACTAACACTCGCCCCACTTGGAGAGTCAGTCCCTTTAACCTCCTGTTTGGCCCAGTTTGCAATTTCTGCGGAAGATGAACAGGAATAGCGAGAACCAATGAGAGACTAGCTGGAGGTGTCTGGACGGGCAAATTTAACTCTCATTTCCCACCAGGAAGAGGAATTAACCAAAGACTCAGCGTGCCGTGCCGGAACCAGATTAGGGCCTGAAGCCATCCTGCGGTGTTGCGGCCAGATCACAAGAAAGCGAGTTGAAGAAAGGAGCTCAGGGGCACTGTAATTCACAAACCTGCAGAGTTATAAATGACAGCTATCGTCCAAAAATATACTGAAGTAAGGCTGCCAAGAGGACTTGAAAGCGGGGCAGAATTGCAGGAAACCGATTTCAGGAGGTAGACTGGAATTGCATTGAAAGCATAGGAAAAGAGGCAGAACGTCCACAATGATGCACTTGGCCAAAAAGGGCGTATGCGTTTTTTCCTGAATATATTCAGGAAAAAACGCATACGCCCTTTTTGGCCAACCAAGCAAGCTTGCAAAGGAAATCTGCACTACAATGAAGTCTCACTTCCCCCCGGTCAAAAGGGCCATCTGAAAAAAGTGTAAAATCCAGAAAGGCAGGACAGGCCATGGAGAACTGGGAGCCTTGTTATGCTGATGGACGGGATGTAAATTGCCAACAGACACTCGGGAGAAGTGTATGGTGTTTCCGGAAACATCTAAAAAACAAAGCAACAGAGCCTAGGGCACTTCCACTTATGGTCCTATAGCTTAGGGAAATTAAAATCAAAAAGACACAGCCACCCCAAAGCTTGGGACGCCTCTGTTTACAAGAACCTCGTTTACAGTACAAGTTCAACATCGCAGAAAGTGAAAAATGGATAAAGAACATGTGGTATTTATTTACAAAGCAATATCACTCAGCAATGAAATCTATGTCATCAGGCCCTTAGCAGCACAATGAGTGGATTCAGGTATGATGATTCTAACTGAAATAAGTCACACAGAAAAGGAAACATCATAAGATATCAGTAATACACGGAATGTAAACTTGGCTACACAGGAACTGAATTACAGAACAGAACAGGGTCTCAAATTTAGAAAACCAACTTATGCTTGCTTAAGGGGAAAGGTGAGTTGGGGTGCTGCATAAAACCAGAGATTGAAATGAGCACAGATAAAGTTCCTTAAGCCAAATATGGAATAGACAAGAGCTACTCCTTGCTCAACGAAATGGACTCAACACCGCATATTAAACGCCTAAGAATGTACCTGACTAGTAAGTATCTTAAAACCTATGGATTGCTATGTCTCCGAAAGAGAATCAAGCATGTGTACAGGGGCATAAACGCAGCAGTGATAGGATTGGAGAGGTTCGGTGAGCAAATGAAGACCCTTTGAAGTCATATTGCATGGTACCTATTCCACGGGTTTCAACTACCCAGGTTTAAGGTATTCTTCCTTCAGCTAAAACATGCATGTGGAACCTAGAGTATGATCAACCATGTGATCGGGAGACGTGTTCAAATATGTCTCAGTTTTCGTACCCTGGTACTCGGGTGCAACATTCCAGACGCTTTATAACACTCTCCCGACTTGGAGAGTCAGTCCCTTTAACCTCCTGTTTGGCCCAGTTTGCAATTTCTGTGGAAGATGAACAAGAAAGGCGAGAACCAATGAGAGACTAGCTGGAGGTGTCTGGACGGGCAAATTTAACTCTCATTTCCCACCAGGAAGAGGAAATAACCAAAGGCTCAGCGTGCCGTGCCGAAACCAGATTAGGGCCTGAAGCCATCCTGCGGTGTTGCGGCCAGGTCACAAGAAAGCCAGTTGAAGAAAGGAGCTCAGGGGCACTGTAATTCACAAACTTGCAGAGTTATAAATGACAGCTATCGTCCAAAAATATACTGAAGTAAGGCTGCCAAGAGGACTTGAAAGCGGGGCAGAATTGCAGGAAACCGATTTCAGGAGGTAGACTGGAATTGCATTGAAAGCATAGGAAAAGAGGCAGAACGTCCACAATGATGCACTTGGCCAAAAAGGGCGTATGTGTTTTTTCTTGAATATATTCAGGAAAAAACGCATACGCCCTTTTTGGCCAACCAAGCAAGCTTGCAAAGGAAATCTGCACTACAATGAAGTCTCACTTCCCCCGGTCAAAAGGGCCATCTGAAAAAAGTGTAAAATCCAGAAAGGCAGGACAGGCCATGGAGAACTGGGAGCCTTGTTATGCTGATGGGCGGGATGTAAATTGCCAACAGCCACTCGGGAGAAGTGTATGGTGTTTCCTGAAACATCTAAAAAACAAAGCAACAGAGCCTAGGGCACTTCCACTTATGGTCCTATAGCTTAGGGAAATTAAAATCAAAAAGACACAGCCACCCCAAAGTTTGGGACGCCTCTGTTTACAAGAACCTTGTTTACCGTACAAGTTCAATATCACAGAAAGTGAAAAATGGATAAAGAACTTGTGGTACTTACGTACAATGCAGTATCACTCAGCAATGAAATCTATGTCATCAGGCCCGTAGAAGCATAATGAGTGGATTCAGGTACGATGATTCTAACTGAAATAAGTCACACAGAAAAAGAAACATCATAAGATATCAGTAATACACGGAATGTAAACTTGGCTACACAGGAACTGAATTACAGAACAGAACAGGGTCTCAAATTTAGAAAACCAACTTATGCTTGCTTAAGGGGAAAGGTGAGTTGGGGTGCTGCATAGAACCAGAGATTGAAACGAGCACAGATAAAGTTCCTTAAGCCAAATATGGAATAGACAAGAGCTACTCCTTGCTCAACGAAATGGACTCAACACCGCATATTAAACGCCTAAGAATGTACCTGACTAGTAAGTATCTTAAAACCTATGGATTGCTATGTCTCCGAAAGAGAATCAAGCATGTGTACAGGGGCATAAACGCAGCAGTGATAGGATTGGAGAGGTTCGGTGAGCAAATGAAGACCCTTTGAAGTCATATTGCATGGTACCTATTCCACGGGTTTCAACTACCCAGGTTTAAGGTATTCTTCCTTCAGCTAAAACATGCATGTGGAACCTAGAGTATGATCAACCATGTGATCGGGAGACGTGTTCAAATATGTCTCAGTTTTCGTACCCTGGTACTCGGGTGCAACATTCCAGACGCTTTATAACACTCTCCCGACTTGGAGAGTCAGTCCCTTTAACCTCCTGTTTGGCCCAGTTTGCAATTTCTGTGGAAGATGAACAAGAAAGGCGAGAACCAATGAGAGACTAGCTGGAGGTGTCTGGACGGGCAAATTTAACTCTCATTTCCCACCAGGAAGAGGAAATAACCAAAGGCTCAGCGTGCCGTGCCGAAACCAGATTAGGGCCTGAAGCCATCCTGCGGTGTTGCGGCCAGGTCACAAGAAAGCCAGTTGAAGAAAGGAGCTCAGGGGCACTGTAATTCACAAACTTGCAGAGTTATAAATGACAGCTATCGTCCAAAAATATACTGAAGTAAGGCTGCCAAGAGGACTTGAAAGCGGGGCAGAATTGCAGGAAACCGATTTCAGGAGGTAGACTGGAATTGCATTGAAAGCATAGGAAAAGAGGCAGAACGTCCACAATGATGCACTTGGCCAAAAAGGGCGTATGTGTTTTTTCTTGAATATATTCAGGAAAAAACGCATACGCCCTTTTTGGCCAACCAAGCAAGCTTGCAAAGGAAATCTGCACTACAATGAAGTCTCACTTCCCCCGGTCAAAAGGGCCATCTGAAAAAAGTGTAAAATCCAGAAAGGCAGGACAGGCCATGGAGAACTGGGAGCCTTGTTATGCTGATGGGCGGGATGTAAATTGCCAACAGCCACTCGGGAGAAGTGTATGGTGTTTCCTGAAACATCTAAAAAACAAAGCAACAGAGCCTAGGGCACTTCCACTTATGGTCCTATAGCTTAGGGAAATTAAAATCAAAAAGACACAGCCACCCCAAAGTTTGGGACGCCTCTGTTTACAAGAACCTTGTTTACCGTACAAGTTCAATATCACAGAAAGTGAAAAATGGATAAAGAACTTGTGGTACTTACGTACAATGCAGTATCACTCAGCAATGAAATCTATGTCATCAGGCCCGTAGAAGCATAATGAGTGGATTCAGGTACGATGATTCTAACTGAAATAAGTCACACAGAAAAAGAAACATCATAAGATATCAGTAATACACGGAATGTAAACTTGGCTACACAGGAACTGAATTACAGAACAGAACAGGGTCTCAAATTTAGAAAACCAACTTATGCTTGCTTAAGGGGAAAGGTGAGTTGGGGTGCTGCATAGAACCAGAGATTGAAACGAGCACAGATAAAGTTCCTTAAGCCAAATATGGAATAGACAAGAGCTACTCCTTGCTCAACGAAATGGACTCAACACCGCATATTAAACGCCTAAGAATGTACCTGACTAGTAAGTATCTTAAAACCTATGGATTGCTATGTCTCCGAAAGAGAATCAAGCATGTGTACAGGGGCATAAACGCAGCAGTGATAGGATTGGAGAGGTTCGGTGAGCAAATGAAGACCCTTTGAAGTCATATTGCATGGTACCTATTCCACGGGTTTCAACTACCCAGGTTTAAGGTATTCTTCCTTCAGCTAAAACATGCATGTGGAACCTAGAGTATGATCAACCATGTGATCGGGAGACGTGTTCAAATATGTCTCAGTTTTCGTACCCTGGTACTCGGGTGCAACATTCCAGATGCTTTACTAACACTCGCCCCACTTGGAGAGTCAGTCCCTTTAACCTCCTGTTTGGCCCAGTTTGCAATTTCTGCGGAAGATGAACAGGAATAGCGAGAACCAATGAGAGACTAGCTGGAGGTGTCTGGACGGGCAAATTTAACTCTCATTTCCCACCAGGAAGAGGAATTAACCAAAGACTCAGCGTGCCGTGCCGGAACCAGATTAGGGCCTGAAGCCATCCTGCGGTGTTGCGGCCAGATCACAAGAAAGCGAGTTGAAGAAAGGAGCTCAGGGGCACTGTAATTCACAAACCTGCAGAGTTATAAATGACAGCTATCGTCCAAAAATATACTGAAGTAAGGCTGCCAAGAGGACTTGAAAGCGGGGCAGAATTGCAGGAAACCGATTTCAGGAGGTAGACTGGAATTGCATTGAAAGCATAGGAAAAGAGGCAGAACGTCCACAATGATGCACTTGGCCAAAAAGGGCGTATGCGTTTTTTCCTGAATATATTCAGGAAAAAACGCATACGCCCTTTTTGGCCAACCAAGCAAGCTTGCAAAGGAAATCTGCACTACAATGAAGTCTCACTTCCCCCCGGTCAAAAGGGCCATCTGAAAAAAGTGTAAAATCCAGAAAGGCAGGACAGGCCATGGAGAACTGGGAGCCTTGTTATGCTGATGGACGGGATGTAAATTGCCAACAGACACTCGGGAGAAGTGTATGGTGTTTCCGGAAACATCTAAAAAACAAAGCAACAGAGCCTAGGGCACTTCCACTTATGGTCCTATAGCTTAGGGAAATTAAAATCAAAAAGACACAGCCACCCCAAAGCTTGGGACGCCTCTGTTTACAAGAACCTCGTTTACAGTACAAGTTCAACATCGCAGAAAGTGAAAAATGGATAAAGAACATGTGGTATTTATTTACAAAGCAATATCACTCAGCAATGAAATCTATGTCATCAGGCCCTTAGCAGCACAATGAGTGGATTCAGGTATGATGATTCTAACTGAAATAAGTCACACAGAAAAGGAAACATCATAAGATATCAGTAATACACGGAATGTAAACTTGGCTACACAGGAACTGAATTACAGAACAGAACAGGGTCTCAAATTTAGAAAACCAACTTATGCTTGCTTAAGGGGAAAGGTGAGTTGGGGTGCTGCATAAAACCAGAGATTGAAATGAGCACAGATAAAGTTCCTTAAGCCAAATATGGAATAGACAAGAGCTACTCCTTGCTCAACGAAATGGACTCAACACCGCATATTAAACGCCTAAGAATGTACCTGACTAGTAAGTATCTTAAAACCTATGGATTGCTATGTCTCCGAAAGAGAATCAAGCATGTGTACAGGGGCATAAACGCAGCAGTGATAGGATTGGAGAGGTTCGGTGAGCAAATGAAGACCCTTTGAAGTCATATTGCATGGTACCTATTCCACGGGTTTCAACTACCCAGGTTTAAGGTATTCTTCCTTCAGCTAAAACATGCATGTGGAACCTAGAGTATGATCAACCATGTGATCGGGAGACGTGTTCAAATATGTCTCAGTTTTCGTACCCTGGTACTCGGGTGCAACATTCCAGACGCTTTATAACACTCTCCCGACTTGGAGAGTCAGTCCCTTTAACCTCCTGTTTGGCCCAGTTTGCAATTTCTGTGGAAGATGAACAAGAAAGGCGAGAACCAATGAGAGACTAGCTGGAGGTGTCTGGACGGGCAAATTTAACTCTCATTTCCCACCAGGAAGAGGAAATAACCAAAGGCTCAGCGTGCCGTGCCGAAACCAGATTAGGGCCTGAAGCCATCCTGCGGTGTTGCGGCCAGGTCACAAGAAAGCCAGTTGAAGAAAGGAGCTCAGGGGCACTGTAATTCACAAACTTGCAGAGTTATAAATGACAGCTATCGTCCAAAAATATACTGAAGTAAGGCTGCCAAGAGGACTTGAAAGCGGGGCAGAATTGCAGGAAACCGATTTCAGGAGGTAGACTGGAATTGCATTGAAAGCATAGGAAAAGAGGCAGAACGTCCACAATGATGCACTTGGCCAAAAAGGGCGTATGTGTTTTTTCTTGAATATATTCAGGAAAAAACGCATACGCCCTTTTTGGCCAACCAAGCAAGCTTGCAAAGGAAATCTGCACTACAATGAAGTCTCACTTCCCCCGGTCAAAAGGGCCATCTGAAAAAAGTGTAAAATCCAGAAAGGCAGGACAGGCCATGGAGAACTGGGAGCCTTGTTATGCTGATGGGCGGGATGTAAATTGCCAACAGCCACTCGGGAGAAGTGTATGGTGTTTCCTGAAACATCTAAAAAACAAAGCAACAGAGCCTAGGGCACTTCCACTTATGGTCCTATAGCTTAGGGAAATTAAAATCAAAAAGACACAGCCACCCCAAAGTTTGGGACGCCTCTGTTTACAAGAACCTCGTTTACAGTACAAGTTCAACATCGCAGAAAGTGAAAAATGGATAAAGAAGGTGTGGTATTTACTTACAAAGCAATATCACTCAGCAATGAAATCTATGTCATCAGGCCCTTAGCAGCACAATGAGTGGATTCAGGTATGATGATTCTAACTGAAATAAGTCACACAGAAAAAGAAACATCATAAGATATCAGTAATACACGGAATGTAAACTTGGCTACACAGGAACTGAATTACAGAACAGAACAGGGTCTCAAATTTAGAAAACCAACTTATGCTTGCTTAAGGGGAAAGGTGAGTTGGGGTGCTGCATAAAACCAGAGATTGAAACGAGCACAGATAAAGTTCCTTAAGCCAAATATGGAATAGACAAGAGCTACTCCTTGCTCAACGAAATGGACTCAACACCGCATATTAAACGCCTAAGAATGTACCTGACTAGTAAGTATCTTAAAACCTATGGATTGCTATGTCTCCGAAAGAGAATCAAGCATGTGTACAGGCACATGAACGCAGCAGTGATAGGATTGGAGAGGTTCGGTGAGCAAATGAAGACCCTTTGAAGTCACATTGCATGGTACCCATTCCACGGGTTTCAACTACCCAGGTTTAAGGTATTCTTCCTTCAGCTAAAACATGCATGTGGAACCTAGAGTATGATCAACCATGTGATCGGGAGACGTGTTCAAATATGTCTCAGTTTTCGTACCCTGGTACTCGGGTGCAACATTCCAGATGCTTTACTAACACTCGCCCCACTTGGAGAGTCAGTCCCTTTAACCTCCTGTTTGGCCCAGTTTGCAATTTCTGCGGAAGATGAACAGGAATAGCGAGAACCAATGAGAGACTAGCTGGAGGTGTCTGGACGGGCAAATTTAACTCTCATTTCCCACCAGGAAGAGGAATTAACCAAAGACTCAGCGTGCCGTGCCGGAACCAGATTAGGGCCTGAAGCCATCCTGCGGTGTTGCGGCCAGATCACAAGAAAGCGAGTTGAAGAAAGGAGCTCAGGGGCACTGTAATTCACAAACCTGCAGAGTTATAAATGACAGCTATCGTCCAAAAATATACTGAAGTAAGGCTGCCAAGAGGACTTGAAAGCGGGGCAGAATTGCAGGAAACCGATTTCAGGAGGTAGACTGGAATTGCATTGAAAGCATAGGAAAAGAGGCAGAACGTCCACAATGATGCACTTGGCCCAAAAGGGCGTATGCGTTTTTTCCTGAATATATTCAGGAAAAAACGCATACGCCCTTTTTGGCCAACCAAGCAAGCTTGCAAAGGAAATCTGCACTACAATGAAGTCTCACTTCCCCCCGGTCAAAAGGGCCATCTGAAAAAAGTGTAAAATCCAGAAAGGCAGGACAGGCCATGGAGAACTGGGAGCCTTGTTATGCTGATGGACGGGATGTAAATTGCCAACAGACACTCGGGAGAAGTGTATGGTGTTTCCGGAAACATCTAAAAAACAAAGCAACAGAGCCTAGGGCACTTCCACTTATGGTCCTATAGCTTAGGGAAATTAAAATCAAAAAGACACAGCCACCCCAAAGCTTGGGACGCCTCTGTTTACAAGAACCTCGTTTACAGTACAAGTTCAACATCGCAGAAAGTGAAAAATGGATAAAGAACATGTGGTATTTATTTACAAAGCAATATCATTCAGCAATGAAATCTATGTCATCAGGCCCTTAGCAGCACAATGAGTGGATTCAGGTATGATGATTCTAACTGAAATAAGTCACACAGAAAAGGAAACATCATAAGATATCAGTAATACACGGAATGTAAACTTGGCTACACAGGAACTGAATTACAGAACAGAACAGGGTCTCAAATTTAGAAAACCAACTTATGCTTGCTTAAGGGGAAAGGTGAGTTGGGGTGCTGCATAAAACCAGAGATTGAAATGAGCACAGATAAAGTTCCTTAAGCCAAATATGGAATAGACAAGAGCTACTCCTTGCTCAACGAAATGGACTCAACACCGCATATTAAACGCCTAAGAATGTACCTGACTAGTAAGTATCTTAAAACCTATGGATTGCTATGTCTCCGAAAGAGAATCAAGCATGTGTACAGGGGCATAAACGCAGCAGTGATAGGATTGGAGAGGTTCGGTGAGCAAATGAAGACCCTTTGAAGTCATATTGCATGGTACCTATTCCACGGGTTTCAACTACCCAGGTTTAAGGTATTCTTCCTTCAGCTAAAACATGCATGTGGAACCTAGAGTATGATCAACCATGTGATCGGGAGACGTGTTCAAATATGTCTCAGTTTTCGTACCCTGGTACTCGGGTGCAACATTCCAGACGCTTTATAACACTCTCCCGACTTGGAGAGTCAGTCCCTTTAACCTCCTGTTTGGCCCAGTTTGCAATTTCTGTGGAAGATGAACAAGAAAGGCGAGAACCAATGAGAGACTAGCTGGAGGTGTCTGGACGGGCAAATTTAACTCTCATTTCCCACCAGGAAGAGGAAATAACCAAAGGCTCAGCGTGCCGTGCCGAAACCAGATTAGGGCCTGAAGCCATCCTGCGGTGTTGCGGCCAGGTCACAAGAAAGCCAGTTGAAGAAAGGAGCTCAGGGGCACTGTAATTCACAAACTTGCAGAGTTATAAATGACAGCTATCGTCCAAAAATATACTGAAGTAAGGCTGCCAAGAGGACTTGAAAGCGGGGCAGAATTGCAGGAAACCGATTTCAGGAGGTAGACTGGAATTGCATTGAAAGCATAGGAAAAGAGGCAGAACGTCCACAATGATGCACTTGGCCAAAAAGGGCGTATGTGTTTTTTCTTGAATATATTCAGGAAAAAACGCATACGCCCTTTTTGGCCAACCAAGCAAGCTTGCAAAGGAAATCTGCACTACAATGAAGTCTCACTTCCCCCGGTCAAAAGGGCCATCTGAAAAAAGTGTAAAATCCAGAAAGGCAGGACAGGCCATGGAGAACTGGGAGCCTTGTTATGCTGATGGGCGGGATGTAAATTGCCAACAGCCACTCGGGAGAAGTGTATGGTGTTTCCTGAAACATCTAAAAAACAAAGCAACAGAGCCTAGGGCACTTCCACTTATGGTCCTATAGCTTAGGGAAATTAAAATCAAAAAGACACAGCCACCCCAAAGTTTGGGACGCCTCTGTTTACAAGAACCTCGTTTACAGTACAAGTTCAACATCGCAGAAAGTGAAAAATGGATAAAGAAGGTGTGGTATTTACTTACAAAGCAATATCACTCAGCAATGAAATCTATGTCATCAGGCCCTTAGCAGCACAATGAGTGGATTCAGGTATGATGATTCTAACTGAAATAAGTCACACAGAAAAAGAAACATCATAAGATATCAGTAATACACGGAATGTAAACTTGGCTACACAGGAACTGAATTACAGAACAGAACAGGGTCTCAAATTTAGAAAACCAACTTATGCTTGCTTAAGGGGAAAGGTGAGTTGGGGTGCTGCATAAAACCAGAGATTGAAACGAGCACAGATAAAGTTCCTTAAGCCAAATATGGAATAGACAAGAGCTACTCCTTGCTCAACGAAATGGACTCAACACCGCATATTAAACGCCTAAGAATGTACCTGACTAGTAAGTATCTTAAAACCTATGGATTGCTATGTCTCCGAAAGAGAATCAAGCATGTGTACAGGCACATGAACGCAGCAGTGATAGGATTGGAGAGGTTCGGTGAGCAAATGAAGACCCTTTGAAGTCACATTGCATGGTACCCATTCCACGGGTTTCAACTACCCAGGTTTAAGGTATTCTTCCTTCAGCTAAAACATGCATGTGGAACCTAGAGTATGATCAACCATGTGATCGGGAGACGTGTTCAAATATGTCTCAGTTTTCGTACCCTGGTACTCGGGTGCAACATTCCAGATGCTTTACTAACACTCGCCCCACTTGGAGAGTCAGTCCCTTTAACCTCCTGTTTGGCCCAGTTTGCAATTTCTGCGGAAGATGAACAGGAATAGCGAGAACCAATGAGAGACTAGCTGGAGGTGTCTGGACGGGCAAATTTAACTCTCATTTCCCACCAGGAAGAGGAATTAACCAAAGACTCAGCGTGCCGTGCCGGAACCAGATTAGGGCCTGAAGCCATCCTGCGGTGTTGCGGCCAGATCACAAGAAAGCGAGTTGAAGAAAGGAGCTCAGGGGCACTGTAATTCACAAACCTGCAGAGTTATAAATGACAGCTATCGTCCAAAAATATACTGAAGTAAGGCTGCCAAGAGGACTTGAAAGCGGGGCAGAATTGCAGGAAACCGATTTCAGGAGGTAGACTGGAATTGCATTGAAAGCATAGGAAAAGAGGCAGAACGTCCACAATGATGCACTTGGCCAAAAAGGGCGTATGCGTTTTTTCCTGAATATATTCAGGAAAAAACGCATACGCCCTTTTTGGCCAACCAAGCAAGCTTGCAAAGGAAATCTGCACTACAATGAAGTCTCACTTCCCCCCGGTCAAAAGGGCCATCTGAAAAAAGTGTAAAATCCAGAAAGGCAGGACAGGCCATGGAGAACTGGGAGCCTTGTTATGCTGATGGACGGGATGTAAATTGCCAACAGACACTCGGGAGAAGTGTATGGTGTTTCCGGAAACATCTAAAAAACAAAGCAACAGAGCCTAGGGCACTTCCACTTATGGTCCTATAGCTTAGGGAAATTAAAATCAAAAAGACACAGCCACCCCAAAGCTTGGGACGCCTCTGTTTACAAGAACCTCGTTTACAGTACAAGTTCAACATCACAGAAAGTGAAAAATGGATAAAGAACATGTGGTATTTATTTACAAAGCAATATCACTCAGCAATGAAATCTATGTCATCAGGCCCTTAGCAGCACAATGAGTGGATTCAGGTATGATGATTCTAACTGAAATAAGTCACACAGAAAAGGAAACATCATAAGATATCAGTAATACACGGAATGTAAACTTGGCTACACAGGAACTGAATTACAGAACAGAACAGGGTCTCAAATTTAGAAAACCAACTTATGCTTGCTTAAGGGGAAAGGTGAGTTGGGGTGCTGCATAAAACCAGAGATTGAAATGAGCACAGATAAAGTTCCTTAAGCCAAATATGGAATAGACAAGAGCTACTCCTTGCTCAACGAAATGGACTCAACACCGCATATTAAACGCCTAAGAATGTACCTGACTAGTAAGTATCTTAAAACCTATGGATTGCTATGTCTCCGAAAGAGAATCAAGCATGTGTACAGGGGCATAAACGCAGCAGTGATAGGATTGGAGAGGTTCGGTGAGCAAATGAAGACCCTTTGAAGTCATATTGCATGGTACCTATTCCACGGGTTTCAACTACCCAGGTTTAAGGTATTCTTCCTTCAGCTAAAACATGCATGTGGAACCTAGAGTATGATCAACCATGTGATCGGGAGACGTGTTCAAATATGTCTCAGTTTTCGTACCCTGGTACTCGGGTGCAACATTCCAGACGCTTTATAACACTCTCCCGACTTGGAGAGTCAGTCCCTTTAACCTCCTGTTTGGCCCAGTTTGCAATTTCTGTGGAAGATGAACAAGAAAGGCGAGAACCAATGAGAGACTAGCTGGAGGTGTCTGGACGGGCAAATTTAACTCTCATTTCCCACCAGGAAGAGGAAATAACCAAAGGCTCAGCGTGCCGTGCCGAAACCAGATTAGGGCCTGAAGCCATCCTGCGGTGTTGCGGCCAGGTCACAAGAAAGCCAGTTGAAGAAAGGAGCTCAGGGGCACTGTAATTCACAAACTTGCAGAGTTATAAATGACAGCTATCGTCCAAAAATATACTGAAGTAAGGCTGCCAAGAGGACTTGAAAGCGGGGCAGAATTGCAGGAAACCGATTTCAGGAGGTAGACTGGAATTGCATTGAAAGCATAGGAAAAGAGGCAGAACGTCCACAATGATGCACTTGGCCAAAAAGGGCGTATGTGTTTTTTCTTGAATATATTCAGGAAAAAACGCATACGCCCTTTTTGGCCAACCAAGCAAGCTTGCAAAGGAAATCTGCACTACAATGAAGTCTCACTTCCCCCGGTCAAAAGGGCCATCTGAAAAAAGTGTAAAATCCAGAAAGGCAGGACAGGCCATGGAGAACTGGGAGCCTTGTTATGCTGATGGACGGGATGTAAATTGCCAACAGCCACTCGGGAGAAGTGTATGGTTTTTCCTGAAACATCTAAAAAACAAAGCAACAGAGCCTAGGGCACTTCCACTTATGGTCCTATAGCTTAGGGAAATTAAAATCAAAAAGACACAGCCACCCCAAAGTTTGGGACGCCTCTGTTTACAAGAACCTCGTTTACAGTACAAGTTCAACATCGCAGAAAGTGAAAAATGGATAAAGAAGGTGTGGTATTTACTTACAAAGCAATATCACTCAGCAATGAAATCTATGTCATCAGGCCCTTAGCAGCACAATGAGTGGATTCAGGTATGATGATTCTAACTGAAATAAGTCACACAGAAAAAGAAACATCATAAGATATCACTAATACACGGAATGTAAACTTGGCTACACAGGAACTGAATTACAGAACAGAACAGGGTCTCAAATTTAGAAAACCAACTTATGCTTGCTTAAGGGGAAAGGTGAGTTGGGGTGCTGCATAAAACCAGAGATTGAAACGAGCACAGATAAAGTTCCTTAAGCCAAATATGGAATAGACAAGAGCTACTCCTTGCTCAACGAAATGGACTCAACACCGCATATTAAACGCCTAAGAATGTACCTGACTAGTAAGTATCTTAAAACCTATGGATTGCTATGTCTCCGAAAGAGAATCAAGCATGTGTACAGGCACATGAACGCAGCAGTGATAGGATTGGAGAGGTTCGGTGAGCAAATGAAGACCCTTTGAAGTCACATTGCATGGTACCCATTCCACGGGTTTCAACTACCCAGGTTTAAGGTATTCTTCCTTCAGCTAAAACATGCATGTGGAACCTAGAGTATGATCAACCATGTGATCGGGAGACGTGTTCAAATATGTCTCAGTTTTCGTACCCTGGTACTCGGGTGCAACATTCCAGATGCTTTACTAACACTCGCCCCACTTGGAGAGTCAGTCCCTTTAACCTCCTGTTTGGCCCAGTTTGCAATTTCTGCGGAAGATGAACAGGAATAGCGAGAACCAATGAGAGACTAGCTGGAGGTGTCTGGACGGGCAAATTTAACTCTCATTTCCCACCAGGAAGAGGAATTAACCAAAGGCTCACCGTGCCGTGCCGGAACCAGATTAGGGCCTGAAGCCATCCTGCGGTGTTGCGGCCAGGTCACAAGAAAGCGAGTTGAAGAAAGGAGCTCAGGGGCACTGTAATTCACAAACCTGCAGAGTTATAAATGACAGCTATCGTCCAAAAATATACTGAAGTAAGGCTGCCAAGAGGACTTGAAAGCGGGGCAGAATTGCAGGAAACCGATTTCAGGAGGTAGACTGGAATTGCATTGAAAGCATAGGAAAAGAGGCAGAACGTCCACAATGATGCACTTGGCCAAAAAGGGCGTATGCGTTTTTTCCTGAATATATTCAGGAAAAAACGCATACGCCCTTTTTGGCCAACCAAGCAAGCTTGCAAAGGAAATCTGCACTACAATGAAGTCTCACTTCCCCCCGGTCAAAAGGGCCATCTGAAAAAAGTGTAAAATCCAGAAAGGCAGGACAGGCCATGGAGAACTGGGAGCCTTGTTATGCTGATGGGCGGGATGTAAATTGACAACAGACACTCGGGAGAAGTGTATGGTGTTTCCGGAAACATCTAAAAAACAAAGCAACAGAGCCTAGGGCACTTCCACTTATGGTCCTATAGCTTAGGGAAATTAAAATCAAAAAGACACAGCCACCCCAAAGCTTGGGACGCCTCTGTTTACAAGAACCTCGTTTACAGTACAAGTTCAACATCGCAGAAAGTGAAAAATGGATAAAGAAGGTGTGGTATTTACTTACAAAGCAATATCACTCAGCAATGAAATCTATGTCATCAGGCCCTTAGCAGCACAATGAGTGGATTCAGGTATGATGATTCTAACTGAAATAAGTCACACAGAAAAGGAAACATCATAAGATATCAGTAATACACGGAATGTAAACTTGGCTACACAGGAACTGAATTACAGAACAGAACAGGGTCTCAAATTTAGAAAACCAACTTATGCTTGCTTAAGGGGAAAGGTGAGTTGCGGTGCTGCATAAAACCAGAGATTGAAATGAGCACAGATAAAGTTCCTTAAGCCAAATATGGAATAGACAAGAGCTACTCCTTGCTCAACGAAATGGACTCAACACCGCATATTAAACGCCTAAGAATGTACCTGACTAGTAAGTATCTTAAAACCTATGGATTGCTATGTCTCCGAAAGAGAATCAAGCATGTGTACAGGGGCATAAACGCAGCAGTGATAGGATTGGAGAGGTTCGGTGAGCAAATGAAGACCCTTTGAAGTCATATTGCATGGTACCCATTCCACGGGTTTCAACTACCCAGGTTTAAGGTATTCTTCCTTCAGCTAAAACATGCATGTGGAACCTAGAGTATGATCAACCATGTGATCGGGAGACGTGTTCAAATATGTCTCAGTTTTTGTACCTGGTACTCGGGTGCAACATTCCAGACGCTTTATAACACTCTCCCGACTTGGAGAGTCAGTCCCTTTAACCTCCTGTTTGGCCCAGTTTGCAATTTCTGTGGAAGATGAACAAGAAAGGCGAGAACCAATGAGAGACTAGCTGGAGGTGTCTGGACGGGCAAATTTAACTCTCATTTCCCACCAGGAAGAGGAAATAACCAAAGGCTCAGCGTGCCGTGCCGAAACCAGATTAGGGCCTGAAGCCATCCTGCTGTGTTGCGGCCAGGTCACAAGAAATCCAGTTGAAGAAAGGAGCTCAGGGGCACTGTAATTCACAAACTTGCAGAGTTATAAATGACAGCTATCATCCAAAAATATACTGAAGTAAGGCTGCCAAGAGGACTTGAAAGCGGGGCAGAATTGCAGGAAACCGATTTCAGGAGGTAGACTGGAATTGCATTGAAAGCATAGGAAAAGAGGCAGAACGTCCACAATGATGCACTTGGCCAAAAAGGGCGTATGTGTTTTTTCCTGAATATATTCAGGAAAAAACGCATACGCCCTTTTTGGCCAACCAAGCAAGCTTGCAAAGGAAATCTGCACTACAATGAAGTCTCACTTCCCCCCGGTCAAAAGGGCCATCTGAAAAAAGTGTAAAATCCAGAAAGGCAGGACAGGCCATGGAGAACTGGGAGCCTTGTTATGCTGATGGGCGGGATGTAAATTGCCAACAGACACTCGGGAGAAGTGTATGGTGTTTCCTGAAACATCTAAAAAACAAAGCAACAGAGCCTAGGGCACTTCCACTTATGGTCCTATAGCTTAGGGAAATTAAAATCAAAAAGACACAGCCACCCCAAAGTTTGGGACGCCTCTGTTTACAAGAACCTCGTTTACAGTACAAGTTCAACATCGCAGAAAGTGAAAAATGGATAAAGAAGGTGTGGTATTTACTTACAAAGCAATATCACTCAGCAATGAAATCTATGTCATCAGGCCCTTAGCAGCACAATGAGTGGATTCAGGTATGATGATTCTAACTGAAATAAGTCACACAGAAAAAGAAACATCATAAGATATCAGTAATACACGGAATGTAAACTTGGCTACACAGGAACTGAATTACAGAACAGAACAGGGTCTCAAATTTAGAAAACCAACTTATGCTTGCTTAAGGGGAAAGGTGAGTTGGGGTGCTGCATAAAACCAGAGATTGAAACGAGCACAGATAAAGTTCCTTAAGCCAAATATGGAATAGACAAGAGCTACTCCTTGCTCAACGAAATGGACTCAACACCGCATATTAAACGCCTAAGAATGTACCTGACTAGTAAGTATCTTAAAACCTATGGATTGCTATGTCTCCGAAAGAGAATCAAGCATGTGTACAGGGGCATAAAGGCAGCAGTGATAGGATTGGAGAGGTTCGGTGAGCAAATGAAGACCCTTTGAAGTCATATTGCATGGTACCCATTCCAAGGGTCTCAACTCTCCAGGTTTAAGGTATTCTTCCTTCAGCTAAAACATGCATGTGGAACCTAGAGTATGATCAACCATGTGATCGGGAGACGTGTTCAAATATGTCTCAGTTTTCGTACCCTGGTACTTGGGTGCAACATTCCAGACGCTTTATAACACTCTCCCGACTTGGAGAGTCAGTCCCTTTAACCTCCTGTTTGGCCCAGTTTGCAATTTCTGTGGAAGATGAACAAGAAAGGCGAGAACCAATGAGAGACTAGCTGGAGGTGTCTGGACGGGCAAATTTAACTCTCATTTCCCACCAGGAAGAGGAAATAACCAAAGGCTCAGCGTGCCGTGCCGAAACCAGATTAGGGCCTGAAGCCATCCTGCGGTGTTGCGGCCAGGTCACAAGAAAGCCAGTTGAAGAAAGGAGCTCAGTGGCACTGTAATTCACAAACTTGCAGAGTTATAAATGACAGCTATCGTCCAAAAATATACTGAAGTAAGGCTGCCAAGAGGACTTGAAAGTGGGGCAGAATTGCAGGAAACCGATTTCAGGAGGTAGACTGGAATTGCATTGAAAGCATAGGAAAAGAGGCAGAACGTCCACAATGATGCACTTGGCCAAAAAGGGCGTATGTGTTTTTTCTTGAATATATTCAGGAAAAAACGCATACGCCCTTTTTGGCCAACCAAGCAAGCTTGCAAAGGAAATCTGCACTACAATGAAGTCTCACTTCCCCCGGTCAAAAGGGCCATCTGAAAAAAGTGTAAAATCCAGAAAGGCAGGACAGGCCATGGAGAACTGGGAGCCTTGTTATGCTGATGGGCGGGATGTAAATTGCCAACAGCCACTCGGGAGAAGTGTATGGTGTTTCCTGAAACATCTAAAAAACAAAGCAACAGAGCCTAGGGCACTTCCACTTATGGTCCTATAGCTTAGGGAAATTAAAATCAAAAAGACACAGCCACCCCAAAGTTTGGGACGCCTCTGTTTACAAGAACCTCGTTTACAGTACAAGTTCAACATCACAGAAAGTGAAAAATGGATAAAGAAGGTGTGGTATTTACTTACAAAGCAATATCACTCAGCAATGAAATCTATGTCATCAGGCCCTTAGCAGCACAATGAGTGGATTCAGGTATGATGATTCTAACTGAAATAAGTCACACAGAAAAATAAACATCATAAGATATCAGTAATACACGGAATGTAAACTTGGCTACACAGGAACTGAATTACAGAACAGAACAGGGTCTCAAATTTAGAAAACCAACTTATGCTTGCTTAAGGGGAAAGGTGAGTTGGGGTGCTGCATAAAACCAGAGATTGAAACGAGCACAGATAAAGTTCCTTAAGCCAAATATGGAATAGACAAGAGCTACTCCTTGCTCAACGAAATGGACTCAACACCGCATATTAAACGCCTAAGAATGTACCTGACTAGTAAGTATCTTAAAACCTATGGATTGCTATGTCTCCGAAAGAGAATCAAGCATGTGTACAGGCACATGAACGCAGCAGTGATAGGATTGGAGAGGTTCGGTGAGCAAATGAAGACCCTTTGAAGTCACATTGCATGGTACCCATTCCACGGGTTTCAACTACCCAGGTTTAAGGTATTCTTCCTTCAGCTAAAACATGCATGTGGAACCTAGAGTATGATCAACCATGTGATCGGGAGACGTGTTCAAATATGTCTCAGTTTTCGTACCCTGGTACTCGGGTGCAACATTCCAGATGCTTTACTAACACTCGCCCCAATTGGAGAGTCAGTCCCTTTAACCTCCTGTTTGGCCCAGTTTGCAATTTCTGCGGAAGATGAACAGGAATAGCGAGAACCAATGAGAGACTAGCTGGAGGTGTCTGGACGGGCAAATTTAACTCTCATTTCCCACCAGGAAGAGGAATTAACCAAAGACTCAGCGTGCCGTGCCGGAACCAGATTAGGGCCTGAAGCCATCCTGCGGTGTTGCGGCCAGATCACAAGAAAGCGAGTTGAAGAAAGGAGCTCAGGGGCACTGTAATTCACAAACCTGCAGAGTTATAAATGACAGCTATCGTCCAAAAATATACTGAAGTAAGGCTGCCAAGAGGACTTGAAAGCGGGGCAGAATTGCAGGAAACCGATTTCAGGAGGTAGACTGGAATTGCTTTGAAAGCATAGGAAAAGAGGCAGAACGTCCACAATGATGCACTTGGCCAAAAAGGGCGTATGCGTTTTTTCCTGAATATATTCAGGAAAAAACGCATACGCCCTTTTTGGCCAACCAAGCAAGCTTGCAAAGGAAATCTGCACTACAATGAAGTCTCACTTCCCCCCGGTCAAAAGGGCCATCTGAAAAAAGTGTAAAATCCAGAAAGGCAGGACAGGCCATGGAGAACTGGGAGCCTTGTTATGCTGATGGGCGGGATGTAAATTGCCAACAGCCACTCGGGAGAAGTGTATGGTGTTTCCTGAAACATCTAAAAAACAAAGCAACAGAGCCTAGGGCACTTCCACTTATGGTCCTATAGCTTAGGGAAATTAAAATCAAAAAGACACAGCCACCCCAAAGTTTGGGACGCCTCTGTTTACAAGAACCTCGTTTACAGTACAAGTTCAACATCGCAGAAAGTGAAAAATGGATAAAGAACATGTGGTATTTACTTACAAAGCAATATCACTCAGCAATGAAATCTATGTCATCAGGCCCTTAGCAGCACAATGAGTGGATTCAGGTATGATGATTCTAACTGAAATAAGTCACACAGAAAAAGAAACATCATAAGATATCAGTAATACACGGAATGTAAACTTGGCTACACAGGAACTGAATTACAGAACAGAACAGGGTCTCAAATTTAGAAAACCAACTTATGCTTGCTTAAGGGGAAAGGTGAGTTGGGGTGCTGCATAAAACCAGAGATTGAAACGAGCACAGATAAAGTTCCTTAAGCCAAATATGGAATAGACAAGAGCTACTCCTTGCTCAACGAAATGGACTCAACACCGCATATTAAAAGCCTAAGAATGTACCTGACTAGTAAGTATCTTAAAACCTATGGATTGCTATGTCTCCGAAAGAGAATCAAGCATGTGTACAGGGGCACAAACGCAGCAGTGATAGGATTGGAGAGGTTCGGTGAGCAAATGAAGACCCTTTGAAGTCATATTGCATGGTACCCATTCCACGGGTTTCAACTACCCAGGTTTAAGGTATTCTTCCTTCAGCTAAAACATGCATGTGGAACCTAGAGTATGATCAACCATGTGATCGGGAGACGTGTTCAAATATGTCTCAGTTTTCGTACCCTGGTACTCGGGTGCAACATTCCAGACGCTTTACTAACACTTTCCCGACTTGGAGAGTCAGTCCCTTTAACCTCCTGTTTGGCCCAGTTTGCAATTTCTGTGGAAGATGAACAGGAATAGCGAGAACCAATGAGAGACTAGCTGGAGGTGTCTGGACGGGCAAATTTAACTCCCATTTCCCACCAGGAAGAGGAAATAACCAAAGGCTCAGCGTGCCGTGCCGGAACCAGATTAGGGCCTGAAGCCATCCTGCGGTGTTGCGGCCAGGTCACAAGAAAGCGAGTTGAAGAAAGGAGCTCAGGGGCACTGTAATTCACAAACCTGCAGAGTTATAAATGACAGCTATCGTCCAAAAATATACTGAAGTAAGGCTGCCAAGAGGACTTGAAAGCGGGGCAGAATTGCAGGAAACCGATTTCAGGAGGTAGACTGGAATTGCATTGAAAGCATAGGAAAAGAGGCAGAACGTCCACAATGATGCACTTGGCCAAAAAGGGCGTATGCGTTTTTCCTGAATATATTCAGGAAAAAACGCATACGCCCTTTTTGGACAACCAAGCAAGCTTGCAAAGGAAATCTGCACTACAATGAAGTCTCACTTCCCCCCGGTGAAAATGGCCATCTGAAAAAAGTGTAAAATCCAGAAAGGCAGGACAGGCCATGGAGAACTGGGAGCCTTGTTATGCTGATGGGCGGGATGTAAATTGCCAACAGCCACTCGGGAGAAGTGTATGGTGTTTCCTGAAACATCTAAAAAACAAAGCAACAGAGCCTAGGGCACTTCCACTTATGGTCCTATAGCTTAGGGAAATTAAAATCAAAAAGACACAGCCACCCCAAAGTTTGGGACGCCTCTGTTTACAAGAACCTCGTTTACAGTACAAGTTCAACATCGCAGAAAGTGAAAAATGGATAAAGAACATGTGGTATTTACTTACAAAGCAATATCACTCAGCAATGAAATCTATGTCATCAGGCCCTTAGCAGCACAATGAGTGGATTCAGGTATGATGATTCTAACTGAAATAAGTCACACAGAAAAAGAAACATCATAAGATATCAGTAATACACGGAATGTAAACTTGGCTACACAGGAACTGAATTACAGAACAGAACAGGGTCTCAAATTTAGAAAACCAACTTATGCTTGCTTAAGGGGAAAGGTGAGTTGGGGTGCTGCATAAAACCAGAGATTGAAATGAGCACAGATAAAGTTCCTTAAGCCAAATATGGAATAGACAAGAGCTACTCCTGACTCAACGAAATGGACTCAACACCGCATATTAAACGCCTAAGAATGTACCTAATTAGTAAGTATCTTAAAACCTATGGATTGCTATGTCTCCGAAAGAGAATCAAGCATGTGTACAGGGGCATAAACACAGCAGTGATAGGATTGGAGAGGTTCGGTGAGCAAATGAAGACCCTTTGAAGTCATATTGCATGGTACCCATTCCACGGGTTTCAACTACCCAGGTTTAAGGTATTCTTCCTTCAGCTAAAACATGCATGTGGAACCTAGAGTATGATCAACCATGTGATCGGGAGACGTGTTCAAATATGTCTCAGTTTTCCTCCCCTGGTACTTGGGTGCAACATTCCAGACGCTTTACTAACACTCTCCCCACTTGGAGAGTCAGCGCCTTTAACCTCCTGTTTGGCCCAGTTTGCAATTTCTGCGGAAGATGAACAGGAATAGGGAGAACCAATGAGAGACTAGCTGGAGGTGTCTGGACGGGCAAATTTAACTCTCATTTCCCACCAGGAAGAGGAATTAACCAAAGGCTCAGCGTGCCGTGCCGGAACCAGATTAGGGCCTGAAGCCATCCTGCGGTGTTGTGGCCAGCTCAAAAGAAAGCGAGTTGAAGAAAGGAGCTCAGGGGCACTGTAATTCACAAACCTGCAGAGTTATAAATGACAGCTATCGTCCAAAAATATACTGAAGTAAGGCTGCCAAGAGGACTTGAAAGCGGGGCAGAATTGCAGGAAACCGATTTCAGGAGGTAGACTGGAATTGCATTGAAAGCATAGGAAAAGAGGCAGAACGTCCACAATGATGCACTTGGCCAAAAAGGGCGTATGCGTTTTTTCCTGAATATATTCAGGAAAAAACGCATACGCCCTTTTTGGCCAACCAAGCAAGCTTGCAAAGGAAATCTGCACTACAATGAAGTCTCACTTCACCCCGGTCAAAAGGGCCATCTGAAAAAAGTGTAAAATCCAGAAAGGCAGGACAGGCCATGGAGAACTGGGAGCCTTGTTATGCTGATGGGCGGGATGTAAATTGCCAACAGACACTCGGGAGAAGTGTATGGTGTTTCCTGAAACATCTAAAAAACAAAGCAACAGAGCCTAGGGCACTTCCACTTATGGTCCTATAGCTTAGGGAAATTAAAATCAAAAAGACACAGCCACCCCAAAGTTTGGGACGCCTCTGTTTACAAGAACCTCGTTTACAGTACAAGTTCAACATCGCAGAAAGTGAAAAATGGATAAAGAACATGTGGTATTTACTTACAAAGCAATATCACTCAGCAATGAAATCTATGTCATCAGGCCCTTAGCAGCACAAGGAGTGGATTCAGGTATGATGATTCTAACTGAAATAAGTCACACAGAAAAAGAAACATCATAAGATATCAGTAATACACGGAATGTAAACTTGGCTACACAGGAACTGAATTACAGAACAGAACAGGGTCTCAAATTTAGAAAACCAACTTATGCTTGCTTAAGGGGAAAGGTGAGTTAGGGTGCTGCATAAAACCAGAGATTGAAATGAGCACAGATAAAGTTCCTTAAGCCAAATATGGAATAGACAAGAGCTACTCCTGACTCAACGAAATGGACTCAACACCGCATATTAAACGCCTAAGAATGTACCTAATTAGTAAGTATCTTAAAACCTATGGATTGCTATGTCTCCGAAAGAGAATCAAGCATGTGTACAGGGGCATAAACGCAGCAGTGATAGGATTGGAGAGTTTCGGTGAACAAATGAAGACCCTTTGAAGTCATATTGCATGGTACCCATTACACGGGTTTCAACTACCCAGGTTTAAGGTATTCTTCCTTCAGCTAAAACATGCATGTGGAACCCAGAGTATGATCAACCGTGTGAACGGGAGACGTGTTCAAATATGTCTCAGTTTTCCTCCCCTGGTACTCGGGTGCAACATTCCAGATGCTTTACTAACACTCGCCCCACTTGGAGAGTCAGTCCCTTTAACCTCCTGTTTGGCCCAGTTTGCAATTTCTGCGGAAGATGAACAGGAATAGCGAGAACCAATGAGAGACTAGCTGGAGGTGTCTGGACGGGCAAATTTAACTCTCATTTCCCACCAGGAAGAGGAATTAACCAAAGGCTCAGCGTGCCGTGCCGGAACCAGATTAGGGCCTGAAGCCATCCTGCGGTGTTGTGGCCAGCTCAAAAGAAAGCGAGTTGAAGAAAGGAGCTCAGGGGCACTGTAATTCACAAACCTGCAGAGTTATAAATGACAGCTATCGTCCAAAAATATACTGAAGTAAGGCTGCCAAGAGGACTTGAAAGCGGGGCAGAATTGCAGGAAACTGATTTCAGGAGGTAGACTGGAATTGCATTGAAAGCATAGGAAAAGAGGCAGAACGTCCACAATGATGCACTTGGCCAAAAAGGGCGTATGCGTTTTTTCCTGAATATATTCAGGAAAAAACGCATACGCCCTTTTTGGCCAACCAAGCAAGCTTGCAAAGGAAATCTGCACTACAATGAAGTCTCACTTCACCCCGGTCAAAAGGGCCATCTGAAAAAAGTGTAAAATCCAGAAAGGCAGGACAGGCCATGGAGAACTGGGAGCCTTGTTATGCTGATGGGCGGGATGTAAATTGCCAACAGCCACTCGGGAGAAGTGTATGGTGTTTCCTGAAACATCTAAAAAACAAAGCAACAGAGCCTAGGGCACTTCCACTTATGGTCCTATAGCTTAGGGAAATTAAAATCAAAAAGACACAGCCACCCCAAAGTTTGGGACGCCTCTGTTTACAAGAACCTCGTTTACAGTACAAGTTCAACATCGCAGAAAGTGAAAAATGGATAAAGAACATGTGGTATTTACTTACAAAGCAATATCACTCAGCAATGAAATCTATGTCATCAGGCCCTTAGCAGCACAATGAGTGGATTCAGGTATGATGATTCTAACTGAAATAAGTCACACAGAAAAAGAAACATCATAAGATATCAGTAATACACGGAATGTAAACTTGGCTACACAGGAACTGAATTACAGAACAGAACAGGGTCTCAAATTTAGAAAACCAACTTATGCTTGCTTAAGGGGAAAGGTGAGTTGGGGTGCTGCATAAAACCAGAGATTGAAATGAGCACAGATAAAGTTCCTTAAGCCAAATATGGAATAGACAAGAGCTACTCCTGACTCAACGAAATGGACTCAACACCGCATATTAAACGCCTAAGAATGTACCTAATTAGTAAGTATCTTAAAACCTATGGATTGCTATGTCTCCGAAAGAGAATCAAGCATGTGTACAGGGGCATAAACACAGCAGTGATAGGATTGGAGAGGTTCGGTGAGCAAATGAAGACCCTTTGAAGTCATATTGCATGGTACCCATTCCACGGGTTTCAACTACCCAGGTTTAAGGTATTCTTCCTTCAGCTAAAACATGCATGTG
Organism: Globicephala melas; assembly: GCF_963455315.2. Taxonomy (NCBI): domain Eukaryota; kingdom Metazoa; phylum Chordata; class Mammalia; order Artiodactyla; family Delphinidae; genus Globicephala; species Globicephala melas. The sequence goes on from NW_027207343.1 coordinate 497,539, forward strand.
GAACCTAGAGTATGATCAACCATGTGATCGGGAGACGTGTTCAAATATGTCTCAGTTTTCCTCCCCTGGTACTTGGGTGCAACATTCCAGACGCTTTACTAACACTCTCCCCACTTGGAGAGTCAGCGCCTTTAACCTCCTGTTTGGCCCAGTTTGCAATTTCTGCGGAAGATGAACAGGAATAGGGAGAACCAATGAGAGACTAGCTGGAGGTGTCTGGACGGGCAAATTTAACTCTCATTTCCCACCAGGAAGAGGAATTAACCAAAGGCTCAGCGTGCCGTGCCGGAACCAGATTAGGGCCTGAAGCCATCCTGCGGTGTTGTGGCCAGCTCAAAAGAAAGCGAGTTGAAGAAAGGAGCTCAGGGGCACTGTAATTCACAAACCTGCAGAGTTATAAATGACAGCTATCGTCCAAAAATATACTGAAGTAAGGCTGCCAAGAGGACTTGAAAGCGGGGCAGAATTGCAGGAAACCGATTTCAGGAGGTAGACTGGAATTGCATTGAAAGCATAGGAAAAGAGGCAGAACGTCCACAATGATGCACTTGGCCAAAAAGGGCGTATGCGTTTTTTCCTGAATATATTCAGGAAAAAACGCATACGCCCTTTTTGGCCAACCAAGCAAGCTTGCAAAGGAAATCTGCACTACAATGAAGTCTCACTTCACCCCGGTCAAAAGGGCCATCTGAAAAAAGTGTAAAATCCAGAAAGGCAGGACAGGCCATGGAGAACTGGGAGCCTTGTTATGCTGATGGGCGGGATGTAAATTGCCAACAGACACTCGGGAGAAGTGTATGGTGTTTCCTGAAACATCTAAAAAACAAAGCAACAGAGCCTAGGGCACTTCCACTTATGGTCCTATAGCTTAGGGAAATTAAAATCAAAAAGACACAGCCACCCCAAAGTTTGGGACGCCTCTGTTTACAAGAACCTCGTTTACAGTACAAGTTCAACATCGCAGAAAGTGAAAAATGGATAAAGAACATGTGGTATTTACTTACAAAGCAATATCACTCAGCAATGAAATCTATGTCATCAGGCCCTTAGCAGCACAAGGAGTGGATTCAGGTATGATGATTCTAACTGAAATAAGTCACACAGAAAAAGAAACATCATAAGATATCAGTAATACACGGAATGTAAACTTGGCTACACAGGAACTGAATTACAGAACAGAACAGGGTCTCAAATTTAGAAAACCAACTTATGCTTGCTTAAGGGGAAAGGTGAGTTAGGGTGCTGCATAAAACCAGAGATTGAAATGAGCACAGATAAAGTTCCTTAAGCCAAATATGGAATAGACAAGAGCTACTCCTGACTCAACGAAATGGACTCAACACCGCATATTAAACGCCTAAGAATGTACCTAATTAGTAAGTATCTTAAAACCTATGGATTGCTATGTCTCCGAAAGAGAATCAAGCATGTGTACAGGGGCATAAACGCAGCAGTGATAGGATTGGAGAGTTTCGGTGAACAAATGAAGACCCTTTGAAGTCATATTGCATGGTACCCATTACACGGGTTTCAACTACCCAGGTTTAAGGTATTCTTCCTTCAGCTAAAACATGCATGTGGAACCCAGAGTATGATCAACCGTGTGAACGGGAGACGTGTTCAAATATGTCTCAGTTTTCCTCCCCTGGTACTCGGGTGCAACATTCCAGATGCTTTACTAACACTCGCCCCACTTGGAGAGTCAGTCCCTTTAACCTCCTGTTTGGCCCAGTTTGCAATTTCTGCGGAAGATGAACAGGAATAGCGAGAACCAATGAGAGACTAGCTGGAGGTGTCTGGACGGGCAAATTTAACTCTCATTTCCCACCAGGAAGAGGAATTAACCAAAGGCTCAGCGTGCCGTGCCGGAACCAGATTAGGGCCTGAAGCCATCCTGCGGTGTTGTGGCCAGCTCAAAAGAAAGCGAGTTGAAGAAAGGAGCTCAGGGGCACTGTAATTCACAAACCTGCAGAGTTATAAATGACAGCTATCGTCCAAAAATATACTGAAGTAAGGCTGCCAAGAGGACTTGAAAGCGGGGCAGAATTGCAGGAAACTGATTTCAGGAGGTAGACTGGAATTGCATTGAAAGCATAGGAAAAGAGGCAGAACGTCCACAATGATGCACTTGGCCAAAAAGGGCGTATGCGTTTTTTCCTGAATATATTCAGGAAAAAACGCATACGCCCTTTTTGGCCAACCAAGCAAGCTTGCAAAGGAAATCTGCACTACAATGAAGTCTCACTTCACCCCGGTCAAAAGGGCCATCTGAAAAAAGTGTAAAATCCAGAAAGGCAGGACAGGCCATGGAGAACTGGGAGCCTTGTTATGCTGATGGGCGGGATGTAAATTGCCAACAGACACTCGGGAGAAGTGTATGGTGTTTCCTGAAACATCTAAAAAACAAAGCAACAGAGCCTAGGGCACTTCCACTTATGGTCCTATAGCTTAGGGAAATTAAAATCAAAAAGACACAGCCACCCCAAAGTTTGGGACGCGTCTGTTTACAAGAACCTCGTTTACAGTACAAGTTCAACATCGCAGAAAGTGAAAAATGGATAAAGAACATGTGGTATTTACTTACAAAGCAATATCACTCAGCAATGAAATCTATGTCATCAGGCCCTTAGCAGCACAATGAGTGGATTCAGGTATGATGATTCTAACTGAAATAAGTCACACAGAAAAAGAAACATCATAAGATATCAGTAATACACGGAATGTAAACTTGGCTACACAGGAACTGAATTACAGAACAGAACAGGGTCTCAAATTTAGAAAACCAACTTATGCTTGCTTAAGGGGAAAGGTGAGTTAGGGTGCTGCATAAAACCAGAGATTGAAATGAGCACAGATAAAGTTCCTTAAGCCAAATATGGAATAGACAAGAGCTACTCCTGACTCAACGAAATGGACTCAACACCGCATATTAAACGCCTAAGAATGTACCTAATTAGTAAGTATCTTAAAACCTATGGATTGCTATGTCTCCGAAAGAGAATCAAGCATGTGTACAGGGGCATAAACGCAGCAGTGATAGGATTGGAGAGTTTCGGTGAACAAATGAAGACCCTTTGAAGTCATATTGCATGGTACCCATTACACGGGTCTCAACTACCCAGGTTTAAGGTATTCTTCCTTCAGCTAAAACATGCATGTGGAACCCAGAGTATGATCAACCGTGTGAACGGGAGACGTGTTCAAATATGTCTCAGTTTTCCTCCCCTGCTACTCGGGTGCAACATTCCAGATGCTTTACTAACACTCGCCCCACTTGGAGAGTCAGTCCCTTTAACCTCCTGTTTGGCCCAGTTTGCAATTTCTGCGGAAGATGAACAGGAATAGCGAGAACCAATGAGAGACTAGCTGGAGGTGTCTGGACGGGCAAATTTAACTCTCATTTCCCACCAGGAAGAGGAATTAACCAAAGGCTCAGCGTGCCGTGAAGGAATCAGATTAGGGCCTGAAGCCATCCTGCGGTGTTGCGGCCAGGTCACAAGAAAGCGAGTTGAAGAAAGGAGCTCAGGGGCACTGTAATTCACAAACCTGCAGAGTTATAAATGACAGCTATCGTCCAAAAATATACTGAAGTAAGGCTGCCAAGAGGACTTGAAAGCGGGGCAGAATTGCAGGAAACCGATTTCAGGAGGTAGACTGGAATTGCATTGAAAGCATAGGAAAAGAGGCAGAACGTCCACAATGATGCACTTGGCCAAAAAGGGCGTATGCGTTTTTTCCTGAATATATTCAGGAAAAAACGCATACGCCCTTTTTGGCCAACCAAGCAAGCTTGCAAAGGAAATCTGCACTACAATGAAGTCTCACTTCACCCCGGTCAAAAGGGCCATCTGAAAAAAGTGTAAAATCCAGAAAGGCAGGACAGGCCATGGAGAACTGGGAGCCTTGTTATGCTGATGGGCGGGATGTAAATTGCCAACAGACACTCGGGAGAAGTGTATGGTGTTTCCTGAAACATCTAAAAAACAAAGCAACAGAGCCTAGGGCACTTCCACTTATGGTCCTATAGCTTAGGGAAATTAAAATCAAAAAGACACAGCCACCCCAAAGTTTGGGACGCCTCTGTTTACAAGAACCTCGTTTACAGTACAAGTTCAACATCGCAGAAAGTGAAAAATGGATAAAGAAGGTGTGGTATTTACTTACAAAGCAATATCACTCAGCAATGAAATCTATGTCATCAGGCCCTTAGCAGCACAATGAGTGGATTCAGGTATGATGATTCTAACTGAAATAAGTCACACAGAAAAAGAAACATCATAAGATATCAGTAATACACGGAATGTAAACTTGGCTACACAGGAACTGAATTACAGAACAGAACAGGGTCTCAAATTTAGAAAACCAACTTATGCTTGCTTAAGGGGAAAGGTGAGTTGGGGTGCTGCATAAAACCAGAGATTGAAACGAGCACAGATAAAGTTCCTTAAGCCAAATATGGAATAGACAAGAGCTACTCCTTGCTCAACGAAATGGACTCAACACCGCATATTAAACGCCTAAGAATGTACCTGACTAGTAAGTATCTTAAAACCTATGGATTGCTATGTCTCCGAAAGAGAATCAAGCATGTGTACAGGCACATGAACGCAGCAGTGATAGGATTGGAGAGGTTCGGTGAGCAAATGAAGACCCTTTGAAGTCACATTGCATGGTACCCATTCCACGGGTTTCAACTACCCAGGTTTAAGGTATTCTTCCTTCAGCTAAAACATGCATGTGGAACCTAGAGTATGATCAACCATGTGATCGGGAGACGTGTTCAAATATGTCTCAGTTTTCGTACCCTGGTACTCGGGTGCAACATTCCAGATGCTTTACTAACACTCGCCCCACTTGGAGAGTCAGTCCCTTTAACCTCCTGTTTGGCCCAGTTTGCAATTTCTGCGGAAGATGAACAGGAATAGCGAGAACCAATGAGAGACTAGCTGGAGGTGTCTGGACGGGCAAATTTAACTCTCATTTCCCACCAGGAAGAGGAATTAACCAAAGGCTCACCGTGCCGTGCCGGAACCAGATTAGGGCCTGAAGCCATCCTGCGGTGTTGCGGCCAGGTCACAAGAAAGCGAGTTGAAGAAAGGAGCTCAGGGGCACTGTAATTCACAAACCTGCAGAGTTATAAATGACAGCTATCGTCCAAAAATATACTGAAGTAAGGCTGCCAAGAGGACTTGAAAGCGGGGCAGAATTGCAGGAAACCGATTTCAGGAGGTAGACTGGAATTGCATTGAAAGCATAGGAAAAGAGGCAGAACGTCCACAATGATGCACTTGGCCAAAAAGGGCGTATGCGTTTTTTCCTGAATATATTCAGGAAAAAACGCATACGCCCTTTTTGGCCAACCAAGCAAGCTTGCAAAGGAAATCTGCACTACAATGAAGTCTCACTTCCCCCCGGTCAAAAGGGCCATCTGAAAAAAGTGTAAAATCCAGAAAGGCAGGACAGGCCATGGAGAACTGGGAGCCTTGTTATGCTGATGGGCGGGATGTAAATTGACAACAGACACTCGGGAGAAGTGTATGGTGTTTCCGGAAACATCTAAAAAACAAAGCAACAGAGCCTAGGGCACTTCCACTTATGGTCCTATAGCTTAGGGAAATTAAAATCAAAAAGACACAGCCACCCCAAAGCTTGGGACGCCTCTGTTTACAAGAACCTCGTTTACAGTACAAGTTCAACATCGCAGAAAGTGAAAAATGGATAAAGAAGGTGTGGTATTTACTTACAAAGCAATATCACTCAGCAATGAAATCTATGTCATCAGGCCCTTAGCAGCACAATGAGTGGATTCAGGTATGATGATTCTAACTGAAATAAGTCACACAGAAAAGGAAACATCATAAGATATCAGTAATACAGGGAATGTAAACTTGGCTACACAGGAACTGAATTACAGAACAGAACAGGGTCTCAAATTTAGAAAACCAACTTATGCTTGCTTAAGGGGAAAGGTGAGTTGCGGTGCTGCATAAAACCAGAGATTGAAATGAGCACAGATAAAGTTCCTTAAGCCAAATATGGAATAGACAAGAGCTACTCCTTGCTCAACGAAATGGACTCAACACCGCATATTAAACGCCTAAGAATGTACCTGACTAGTAAGTATCTTAAAACCTATGGATTGCTATGTCTCCGAAAGAGAATCAAGCATGTGTACAGGGGCATAAACGCAGCAGTGATAGGATTGGAGAGGTTCGGTGAGCAAATGAAGACCCTTTGAAGTCATATTGCATGGTACCCATTCCACGGGTTTCAACTACCCAGGTTTAAGGTATTCTTCCTTCAGCTAAAACATGCATGTGGAACCTAGAGTATGATCAACCATGTGATCGGGAGACGTGTTCAAATATGTCTCAGTTTTTGTACCTGGTACTCGGGTGCAACATTCCAGACGCTTTATAACACTCTCCCGACTTGGAGAGTCAGTCCCTTTAACCTCCTGTTTGGCCCAGTTTGCAATTTCTGTGGAAGATGAACAAGAAAGGCGAGAACCAATGAGAGACTAGCTGGAGGTGTCTGGACGGGCAAATTTAACTCTCATTTCCCACCAGGAAGAGGAAATAACCAAAGGCTCAGCGTGCCGTGCCGAAACCAGATTAGGGCCTGAAGCCATCCTGCTGTGTTGCGGCCAGGTCACAAGAAATCCAGTTGAAGAAAGGAGCTCAGGGGCACTGTAATTCACAAACTTGCAGAGTTATAAATGACAGCTATCATCCAAAAATATACTGAAGTAAGGCTGCCAAGAGGACTTGAAAGCGGGGCAGAATTGCAGGAAACCGATTTCAGGAGGTAGACTGGAATTGCATTGAAAGCATAGGAAAAGAGGCAGAACGTCCACAATGATGCACTTGGCCAAAAAGGGCGTATGTGTTTTTTCCTGAATATATTCAGGAAAAAACGCATACGCCCTTTTTGGCCAACCAAGCAAGCTTGCAAAGGAAATCTGCACTACAATGAAGTCTCACTTCCCCCGGTCAAAAGGGCCATCTGAAAAAAGTGTAAAATCCAGAAAGGCAGGACAGGCCATGGAGAACTGGGAGCCTTGTTATGCTGATGGGCGGGATGTAAATTGCCAACAGACACTCGGGAGAAGTGTATGGTGTTTCCTGAAACATCTAAAAAACAAAGCAACAGAGCCTAGGGCACTTCCACTTATGGTCCTATAGCTTAGGGAAATTAAAATCAAAAAGACACAGCCACCCCAAAGTTTGGGACGCCTCTGTTTACAAGAACCTCGTTTACAGTACAAGTTCAACATCGCAGAAAGTGAAAAATGGATAAAGAAGGTGTGGTATTTACTTACAAAGCAATATCACTCAGCAATGAAATCTATGTCATCAGGCCCTTAGCAGCACAATGAGTGGATTCAGGTATGATGATTCTAACTGAAATAAGTCACACAGAAAAAGAAACATCATAAGATATCAGTAATACACGGAATGTAAACTTGGCTACACAGGAACTGAATTACAGAACAGAACAGGGTCTCAAATTTAGAAAACCAACTTATGCTTGCTTAAGGGGAAAGGTGAGTTGGGGTGCTGCATAAAACCAGAGATTGAAACGAGCACAGATAAAGTTCCTTAAGCCAAATATGGAATAGACAAGAGCTACTCCTTGCTCAACGAAATGGACTCAACACCGCATATTAAACGCCTAAGAATGTACCTGACTAGTAAGTATCTTAAAACCTATGGATTGCTATGTCTCCGAAAGAGAATCAAGCATGTGTACAGGGGCATAAACGCAGCAGTGATAGGATTGGAGAGGTTCGGTGAGCAAATGAAGACCCTTTGAAGTCATATTGCATGGTACCCATTCCAAGGGTCTCAACTCTCCAGGTTTAAGGTATTCTTCCTTCAGCTAAAACATGCATGTGGAACCTAGAGTATGATCAACCATGTGATCGGGAGACGTGTTCAAATATGTCTCAGTTTTCGTACCCTGGTACTTGGGTGCAACATTCCAGACGCTTTATAACACTCTCCCGACTTGGAGAGTCAGTCCCTTTAACCTCCTGTTTGGCCCAGTTTGCAATTTCTGTGGAAGATGAACAAGAAAGGCGAGAACCAATGAGAGACTAGCTGGAGGTGTCTGGACGGGCAAATTTAACTCTCATTTCCCACCAGGAAGAGGAAATAACCAAAGGCTCAGCGTGCCGTGCCGAAACCAGATTAGGGCCTGAAGCCATCCTGCGGTGTTGCGGCCAGGTCACAAGAAAGCCAGTTGAAGAAAGGAGTCAGTGGCACTGTAATTCACAAACTTGCAGAGTTATAAATGACAGCTATCGTCCAAAAATATACTGAAGTAAGGCTGCCAAGAGGACTTGAAAGTGGGGCAGAATTGCAGGAAACCGATTTCAGGAGGTAGACTGGAATTGCATTGAAAGCATAGGAAAAGAGGCAGAACGTCCACAATGATGCACTTGGCCAAAAAGGGCGTATGTGTTTTTTCTTGAATATATTCAGGAAAAAACGCATACGCCCTTTTTGGCCAACCAAGCAAGCTTGCAAAGGAAATCTGCACTACAATGAAGTCTCACTTCCCCCGGTCAAAAGGGCCATCTGAAAAAAGTGTAAAATCCAGAAAGGCAGGACAGGCCATGGAGAACTGGGAGCCTTGTTATGCTGATGGGCGGGATGTAAATTGCCAACAGCCACTCGGGAGAAGTGTATGGTGTTTCCTGAAACATCTAAAAAACAAAGCAACAGAGCCTAGGGCACTTCCACTTATGGTCCTATAGCTTAGGGAAATTAAAATCAAAAAGACACAGCCACCCCAAAGTTTGGGACGCCTCTGTTTACAAGAACCTCGTTTACAGTACAAGTTCAACATCACAGAAAGTGAAAAATGGATAAAGAAGGTGTGGTATTTACTTACAAAGCAATATCACTCAGCAATGAAATCTATGTCATCAGGCCCTTAGCAGCACAATGAGTGGATTCAGGTATGATGATTCTAACTGAAATAAGTCACACAGAAAAATAAACATCATAAGATATCAGTAATACACGGAATGTAAACTTGGCTACACAGGAACTGAATTACAGAACAGAACAGGGTCTCAAATTTAGAAAACCAACTTATGCTTGCTTAAGGGGAAAGGTGAGTTGGGGTGCTGCATAAAACCAGAGATTGAAACGAGCACAGATAAAGTTCCTTAAGCCAAATATGGAATAGACAAGAGCTACTCCTTGCTCAACGAAATGGACTCAACACCGCATATTAAACGCCTAAGAATGTACCTGACTAGTAAGTATCTTAAAACCTATGGATTGCTATGTCTCCGAAAGAGAATCAAGCATGTGTACAGGCACATGAACGCAGCAGTGATAGGATTGGAGAGGTTCGGTGAGCAAATGAAGACCCTTTGAAGTCACATTGCATGGTACCCATTCCACGGGTTTCAACTACCCAGGTTTAAGGTATTCTTCCTTCAGCTAAAACATGCATGTGGAACCTAGAGTATGATCAACCATGTGATCGGGAGACGTGTTCAAATATGTCTCAGTTTTCGTACCCTGGTACTCGGGTGCAACATTCCAGATGCTTTACTAACACTCGCCCCAATTGGAGAGTCAGTCCCTTTAACCTCCTGTTTGGCCCAGTTTGCAATTTCTGCGGAAGATGAACAGGAATAGCGAGAACCAATGAGAGACTAGCTGGAGGTGTCTGGACGGGCAAATTTAACTCTCATTTCCCACCAGGAAGAGGAATTAACCAAAGACTCAGCGTGCCGTGCCGGAACCAGATTAGGGCCTGAAGCCATCCTGCGGTGTTGCGGCCAGATCACAAGAAAGCGAGTTGAAGAAAGGAGCTCAGGGGCACTGTAATTCACAAACCTGCAGAGTTATAAATGACAGCTATCGTCCAAAAATATACTGAAGTAAGGCTGCCAAGAGGACTTGAAAGCGGGGCAGAATTGCAGGAAACCGATTTCAGGAGGTAGACTGGAATTGCTTTGAAAGCATAGGAAAAGAGGCAGAACGTCCACAATGATGCACTTGGCCAAAAAGGGCGTATGCGTTTTTTCCTGAATATATTCAGGAAAAAACGCATACGCCCTTTTTGGCCAACCAAGCAAGCTTGCAAAGGAAATCTGCACTACAATGAAGTCTCACTTCCCCCCGGTCAAAAGGGCCATCTGAAAAAAGTGTAAAATCCAGAAAGGCAGGACAGGCCATGGAGAACTGGGAGCCTTGTTATGCTGATGGGCGGGATGTAAATTGCCAACAGCCACTCGGGAGAAGTGTATGGTGTTTCCTGAAACATCTAAAAAACAAAGCAACAGAGCCTAGGGCACTTCCACTTATGGTCCTATAGCTTAGGGAAATTAAAATCAAAAAGACACAGCCACCCCAAAGTTTGGGACGCCTCTGTTTACAAGAACCTCGTTTACAGTACAAGTTCAACATCACAGAAAGTGAAAAATGGATAAAGAAGGTGTGGTATTTACTTACAAAGCAATATCACTCAGCAATGAAATCTATGTCATCAGGCCCTTAGCAGCACAATGAGTGGATTCAGGTATGATGATTCTAACTGAAATAAGTCACACAGAAAAATAAACATCATAAGATATCAGTAATACACGGAATGTAAACTTGGCTACACAGGAACTGAATTACAGAACAGAACAGGGTCTCAAATTTAGAAAACCAACTTATGCTTGCTTAAGGGGAAAGGTGAGTTGGGGTGCTGCATAAAACCAGAGATTGAAACGAGCACAGATAAAGTTCCTTAAGCCAAATATGGAATAGACAAGAGCTACTCCTTGCTCAACGAAATGGACTCAACACCGCATATTAAACGCCTAAGAATGTACCTGACTAGTAAGTATCTTAAAACCTATGGATTGCTATGTCTCCGAAAGAGAATCAAGCATGTGTACAGGCACATGAACGCAGCAGTGATAGGATTGGAGAGGTTCGGTGAGCAAATGAAGACCCTTTGAAGTCACATTGCATGGTACCCATTCCACGGGTTTCAACTACCCAGGTTTAAGGTATTCTTCCTTCAGCTAAAACATGCATGTGGAACCTAGAGTATGATCAACCATGTGATCGGGAGACGTGTTCAAATATGTCTCAGTTTTCGTACCCTGGTACTCGGGTGCAACATTCCAGATGCTTTACTAACACTCGCCCCAATTGGAGAGTCAGTCCCTTTAACCTCCTGTTTGGCCCAGTTTGCAATTTCTGCGGAAGATGAACAGGAATAGCGAGAACCAATGAGAGACTAGCTGGAGGTGTCTGGACGGGCAAATTTAACTCTCATTTCCCACCAGGAAGAGGAATTAACCAAAGACTCAGCGTGCCGTGCCGGAACCAGATTAGGGCCTGAAGCCATCCTGCGGTGTTGCGGCCAGATCACAAGAAAGCGAGTTGAAGAAAGGAGCTCAGGGGCACTGTAATTCACAAACCTGCAGAGTTATAAATGACAGCTATCGTCCAAAAATATACTGAAGTAAGGCTGCCAAGAGGACTTGAAAGCGGGGCAGAATTGCAGGAAACCGATTTCAGGAGGTAGACTGGAATTGCTTTGAAAGCATAGGAAAAGAGGCAGAACGTCCACAATGATGCACTTGGCCAAAAAGGGCGTATGCGTTTTTTCCTGAATATATTCAGGAAAAAACGCATACGCCCTTTTTGGCCAACCAAGCAAGCTTGCAAAGGAAATCTGCACTACAATGAAGTCTCACTTCCCCCCGGTCAAAAGGGCCATCTGAAAAAAGTGTAAAATCCAGAAAGGCAGGACAGGCCATGGAGAACTGGGAGCCTTGTTATGCTGATGGGCGGGATGTAAATTGCCAACAGCCACTCGGGAGAAGTGTATGGTGTTTCCTGAAACATCTAAAAAACAAAGCAACAGAGCCTAGGGCACTTCCACTTATGGTCCTATAGCTTAGGGAAATTAAAATCAAAAAGACACAGCCACCCCAAAGTTTGGGACGCCTCTGTTTACAAGAACCTCGTTTACAGTACAAGTTCAACATCGCAGAAAGTGAAAAATGGATAAAGAACATGTGGTATTTACTTACAAAGCAATATCACTCAGCAATGAAATCTATGTCATCAGGCCCTTAGCAGCACAATGAGTGGATTCAGGTATGATGATTCTAACTGAAATAAGTCACACAGAAAAAGAAACATCATAAGATATCAGTAATACACGGAATGTAAACTTGGCTACACAGGAACTGAATTACAGAACAGAACAGGGTCTCAAATTTAGAAAACCAACTTATGCTTGCTTAAGGGGAAAGGTGAGTTGGGGTGCTGCATAAAACCAGAGATTGAAACGAGCACAGATAAAGTTCCTTAAGCCAAATATGGAATAGACAAGAGCTACTCCTTGCTCAACGAAATGGACTCAACACCGCATATTAAAAGCCTAAGAATGTACCTGACTAGTAAGTATCTTAAAACCTATGGATTGCTATGTCTCCGAAAGAGAATCAAGCATGTGTACAGGGGCACAAACGCAGCAGTGATAGGATTGGAGAGGTTCGGTGAGCAAATGAAGACCCTTTGAAGTCATATTGCATGGTACCCATTCCACGGGTTTCAACTACCCAGGTTTAAGGTATTCTTCCTTCAGCTAAAACATGCATGTGGAACCTAGAGTATGATCAACCATGTGATCGGGAGACGTGTTCAAATATGTCTCAGTTTTCGTACCCTGGTACTCGGGTGCAACATTCCAGACGCTTTACTAACACTTTCCCGACTTGGAGAGTCAGTCCCTTTAACCTCCTGTTTGGCCCAGTTTGCAATTTCTGTGGAAGATGAACAGGAATAGCGAGAACCAATGAGAGACTAGCTGGAGGTGTCTGGACGGGCAAATTTAACTCCCATTTCCCACCAGGAAGAGGAAATAACCAAAGGCTCAGCGTGCCGTGCCGGAACCAGATTAGGGCCTGAAGCCATCCTGCGGTGTTGCGGCCAGGTCACAAGAAAGCGAGTTGAAGAAAGGAGCTCAGGGGCACTGTAATTCACAAACCTGCAGAGTTATAAATGACAGCTATCGTCCAAAAATATACTGAAGTAAGGCTGCCAAGAGGACTTGAAAGCGGGGCAGAATTGCAGGAAACCGATTTCAGGAGGTAGACTGGAATTGCATTGAAAGCATAGGAAAAGAGGCAGAACGTCCACAATGATGCACTTGGCCAAAAAGGGCGTATGCGTTTTTTCCTGAATATATTCAGGAAAAAACGCATACGCCCTTTTTGGACAACCAAGCAAGCTTGCAAAGGAAATCTGCACTACAATGAAGTCTCACGTCCCCCCGGTGAAAATGGCCATCTGAAAAAAGTGTAAAATCCAGAAAGGCAGGACAGGCCATGGAGAACTGGGAGCCTTGTTATGCTGATGGGCGGGATGTAAATTGCCAACAGCCACTCGGGAGAAGTGTATGGTGTTTCCTGAAACATCTAAAAAACAAAGCAACAGAGCCTAGGGCACTTCCACTTATGGTCCTATAGCTTAGGGAAATTAAAATCAAAAAGACACAGCCACCCCAATGTTTGGGACGCCTCTGTTTACAAGAACCTCGTTTACAGTACAAGTTCAACATCGCAGAAAGTGAAAAATGGATAAAGAACATGTGGTATTTACTTACAAAGCAATATCACTCAGCAATGAAATCTATGTCATCAGGCCCTTAGCAGCACAATGAGTGGATTCAGGTATGATGATTCTAACTGAAATAAGTCACACAGAAAAAGAAACATCATAAGATATCAGTAATACACGGAATGTAAACTTGGCTACACAGGAACTGAATTACAGAACAGAACAGGGTCTCAAATTTAGAAAACCAACTTATGCTTGCTTAAGGGGAAAGGTGAGTTGGGGTGCTGCATAAAACCAGAGATTGAAATGAGCACAGATAAAGTTCCTTAAGCCAAATATGGAATAGACAAGAGCTACTCCTGACTCAACGAAATGGACTCAACACCGCATATTAAACGCCTAAGAATGTACCTAATTAGTAAGTATCTTAAAACCTATGGATTGCTATGTCTCCGAAAGAGAATCAAGCATGTGTACAGGGGCATAAACACAGCAGTGATAGGATTGGAGAGGTTCGGTGAGCAAATGAAGACCCTTTGAAGTCATATTGCATGGTACCCATTCCACGGGTTTCAACTACCCAGGTTTAAGGTATTCTTCCTTCAGCTAAAACATGCATGTGGAACCTAGAGTATGATCAACCATGTGATCGGGAGACGTGTTCAAATATGTCTCAGTTTTCCTCCCCTGGTACTTGGGTGCAACATTCCAGACGCTTTACTAACACTCTCCCCACTTGGAGAGTCAGCGCCTTTAACCTCCTGTTTGGCCCAGTTTGCAATTTCTGCGGAAGATGAACAGGAATAGGGAGAACCAATGAGAGACTAGCTGGAGGTGTCTGGACGGGCAAATTTAACTCTCATTTCCCACCAGGAAGAGGAATTAACCAAAGGCTCAGCGTGCCGTGCCGGAACCAGATTAGGGCCTGAAGCCATCCTGCGGTGTTGTGGCCAGCTCAAAAGAAAGCGAGTTGAAGAAAGGAGCTCAGGGGCACTGTAATTCACAAACCTGCAGAGTTATAAATGACAGCTATCGTCCAAAAATATACTGAAGTAAGGCTGCCAAGAGGACTTGAAAGCGGGGCAGAATTGCAGGAAACCGATTTCAGGAGGTAGACTGGAATTGCATTGAAAGCATAGGAAAAGAGGCAGAACGTCCACAATGATGCACTTGGCCAAAAAGGGCGTATGCGTTTTTTCCTGAATATATTCAGGAAAAAACGCATACGCCCTTTTTGGCCAACCAAGCAAGCTTGCAAAGGAAATCTGCACTACAATGAAGTCTCACTTCACCCCGGTCAAAAGGGCCATCTGAAAAAAGTGTAAAATCCAGAAAGGCAGGACAGGCCATGGAGAACTGGGAGCCTTGTTATGCTGATGGGCGGGATGTAAATTGCCAACAGACACTCGGGAGAAGTGTATGGTGTTTCCTGAAACATCTAAAAAACAAAGCAACAGAGCCTAGGGCACTTCCACTTATGGTCCTATAGCTTAGGGAAATTAAAATCAAAAAGACACAGCCACCCCAAAGTTTGGGACGCCTCTGTTTACAAGAACCTCGTTTACAGTACAAGTTCAACATCGCAGAAAGTGAAAAATGGATAAAGAACATGTGGTATTTACTTACAAAGCAATATCACTCAGCAATGAAATCTATGTCATCAGGCCCTTAGCAGCACAAGGAGTGGATTCAGGTATGATGATTCTAACTGAAATAAGTCACACAGAAAAAGAAACATCATAAGATATCAGTAATACACGGAATGTAAACTTGGCTACACAGGAACTGAATTACAGAACAGAACAGGGTCTCAAATTTAGAAAACCAACTTATGCTTGCTTAAGGGGAAAGGTGAGTTAGGGTGCTGCATAAAACCAGAGATTGAAATGAGCACAGATAAAGTTCCTTAAGCCAAATATGGAATAGACAAGAGCTACTCCTGACTCAACGAAATGGACTCAACACCGCATATTAAACGCCTAAGAATGTACCTAATTAGTAAGTATCTTAAAACCTATGGATTGCTATGTCTCCGAAAGAGAATCAAGCATGTGTACAGGGGCATAAACGCAGCAGTGATAGGATTGGAGAGTTTCGGTGAACAAATGAAGACCCTTTGAAGTCATATTGCATGGTACCCATTACACGGGTCTCAACTACCCAGGTTTAAGGTATTCTTCCTTCAGCTAAAACATGCATGTGGAACCCAGAGTATGATCAACCGTGTGAACGGGAGACGTGTTCAAATATGTCTCAGTTTTCCTCCCCTGGTACTCGGGTGCAACATTCCAGATGCTTTACTAACACTCGCCCCACTTGGAGAGTCAGTCCCTTTAACCTCCTGTTTGGCCCAGTTTGCAATTTCTGCGGAAGATGAACAGGAATAGCGAGAACCAATGAGAGACTAGCTGGAGGTGTCTGGACGGGCAAATTTAACTCTCATTTCCCACCAGGAAGAGGAATTAACCAAAGGCTCAGCGTGCCGTGCCGGAACCAGATTAGGGCCTGAAGCCATCCTGCGGTGTTGTGGCCAGCTCAAAAGAAAGCGAGTTGAAGAAAGGAGCTCAGGGGCACTGTAATTCACAAACCTGCAGAGTTATAAATGACAGCTATCGTCCAAAAATATACTGAAGTAAGGCTGCCAAGAGGACTTGAAAGCGGGGCAGAATTGCAGGAAACTGATTTCAGGAGGTAGACTGGAATTGCATTGAAAGCATAGGAAAAGAGGCAGAACGTCCACAATGATGCACTTGGCCAAAAAGGGCGTATGCGTTTTTTCCTGAATATATTCAGGAAAAAACGCATACGCCCTTTTTGGCCAACCAAGCAAGCTTGCAAAGGAAATCTGCACTACAATGAAGTCTCACTTCACCCCGGTCAAAAGGGCCATCTGAAAAAAGTGTAAAATCCAGAAAGGCAGGACAGGCCATGGAGAACTGGGAGCCTTGTTATGCTGATGGGCGGGATGTAAATTGCCAACAGACACTCGGGAGAAGTGTATGGTGTTTCCTGAAACATCTAAAAAACAAAGCAACAGAGCCTAGGGCACTTCCACTTATGGTCCTATAGCTTAGGGAAATTAAAATCAAAAAGACACAGCCACCCCAAAGTTTGGGACGCGTCTGTTTACAAGAACCTCGTTTACAGTACAAGTTCAACATCGCAGAAAGTGAAAAATGGATAAAGAACATGTGGTATTTACTTACAAAGCAATATCACTCAGCAATGAAATCTATGTCATCAGGCCCTTAGCAGCACAATGAGTGGATTCAGGTATGATGATTCTAACTGAAATAAGTCACACAGAAAAAGAAACATCATAAGATATCAGTAATACACGGAATGTAAACTTGGCTACACAGGAACTGAATTACAGAACAGAACAGGGTCTCAAATTTAGAAAACCAACTTATGCTTGCTTAAGGGGAAAGGTGAGTTAGGGTGCTGCATAAAACCAGAGATTGAAATGAGCACAGATAAAGTTCCTTAAGCCAAATATGGAATAGACAAGAGCTACTCCTGACTCAACGAAATGGACTCAACACCGCATATTAAACGCCTAAGAATGTACCTAATTAGTAAGTATCTTAAAACCTATGGATTGCTATGTCTCCGAAAGAGAATCAAGCATGTGTACAGGGGCATAAACGCAGCAGTGATAGGATTGGAGAGTTTTGGTGAACAAATGAAGACCCTTTGAAGTCATATTGCATGGTACCCATTACACGGGTCTCAACTACCCAGGTTTAAGGTATTCTTCCTTCAGCTAAAACATGCATGTGGAACCCAGAGTATGATCAACCGTGTGAACGGGAGACGTGTTCAAATATGTCTCAGTTTTCCTCCCCTGGTACTCGGGTGCAACATTCCAGATGCTTTACTAACACTCGCCCCACTTGGAGAGTCAGTCCCTTTAACCTCCTGTTTGGCCCAGTTTGCAATTTCTGCGGAAGATGAACAGGAATAGCGAGAACCAATGAGAGACTAGCTGGAGGTGTCTGGACGGGCAAATTTAACTCTCATTTCCCACCAGGAAGAGGAATTAACCAAAGGCTCAGCGTGCCGTGCCGGAACCAGATTAGGGCCTGAAGCCATCCTGCGGTGTTGTGGCCAGCTCAAAAGAAAGCGAGTTGAAGAAAGGAGCTCAGGGGCACTGTAATTCACAAACCTGCAGAGTTATAAATGACAGCTATCGTCCAAAAATATACTGAAGTAAGGCTGCCAAGAGGACTTGAAAGCGGGGCAGAATTGCAGGAAACTGATTTCAGGAGGTAGACTGGAATTGCATTGAAAGCATAGGAAAAGAGGCAGAACGTCCACAATGATGCACTTGGCCAAAAAGGGCGTATGCGTTTTTTCCTGAATATATTCAGGAAAAAACGCATACGCCCTTTTTGGCCAACCAAGCAAGCTTGCAAAGGAAATCTGCACTACAATGAAGTCTCACTTCCCCCCGGTCAAAAGGGCCATCTGAAAAAAGTGTAAAATCCAGAAAGGCAGGACAGGCCATGGAGAACTGGGAGCCTTGTTATGCTGATGGGCGGGATGTAAATTGCCAACAGACACTCGGGAGAAGTGTATGGTGTTTCCTGAAACATCTAAAAAACAAAGCAACAGAGCCTAGGGCACTTCCACTTATGGTCCTATAGCTTAGGGAAATTAAAATCAAAAAGACACAGCTACCCCAATGTTTGGGACGCCTCTGTTTACAAGAACCTCGTTTACAGTACAAGTTCAACATCGCAGAAAGTGAAAAATGGATAAAGAACATGTGGTATTTACTTACAAAGCAATATCACTCAGCAATGAAATCTATGTCATCAGGCCCTTAGCAGCACAATGAGTGGATTCAGGTATGATGATTCTAACTGAAATAAGTCACACAGAAAAAGAAACATCATAAGATATCAGTAATACACGGAATGTAAACTTGGCTACACAGGAACTGAATTACAGAACAGAACAGGGTCTCAAATTTAGAAAACCAACTTATGCTTGCTTAAGGGGAAAGGTGAGTTAGGGTGCTGCATAAAACCAGAGATTGAAATGAGCACAGATAAAGTTCCTTAAGCCAAATATGGAATAGACAAGAGCTACTCCTGACTCAACGAAATGGACTCAACACCGCATATTAAACGCCTAAGAATGTACCTAATTAGTAAGTATCTTAAAACCTATGGATTGCTATGTCTCCGAAAGAGAATCAAGCATGTGTACAGGGGCATAAACGCAGCAGTGATAGGATTGGAGAGTTTCGGTGAACAAATGAAGACCCTTTGAAGTCATATTGCATGGTACCCATTACACGGGTCTCAACTACCCAGGTTTAAGGTATTCTTCCTTCAGCTAAAACATGCATGTGGAACCCAGAGTATGATCAACCGTGTGAACGGGAGACGTGTTCAAATATGTCTCAGTTTTCCTCCCCTGCTACTCGGGTGCAACATTCCAGATGCTTTACTAACACTCGCCCCACTTGGAGAGTCAGTCCCTTTAACCTCCTGTTTGGCCCAGTTTGCAATTTCTGCGGAAGATGAACAGGAATAGCGAGAACCAATGAGAGACTAGCTGGAGGTGTCTGGACGGGCAAATTTAACTCTCATTTCCCACCAGGAAGAGGAATTAACCAAAGGCTCAGCGTGCCGTGAAGGAATCAGATTAGGGCCTGAAGCCATCCTGCGGTGTTGCGGCCAGGTCACAAGAAAGCCAGTTGAAGAAAGGAGCTCAGGGGCACTGTAATTCACAAACCTGCAGAGTTATAAATGACAGCTATCGTCCAAAAATATACTGAAGTAAGGCTGCCAAGAGGACTTGAAAGCGGGGCAGAATTGCAGGAAACCGATTTCAGGAGGTAGACTGGAATTGCATTGAAAGCATAGGAAAAGAGGCAGAACGTCCACAATGATGCACTTGGCCAAAAAGGGCGTATGCGTTTTTTCCTGAATATATTCAGGAAAAAACGCATACGCCCTTTTTGGCCAACCAAGCAAGCTTGCAAAGGAAATCTGCACTACAATGAAGTCTCACTTCACCCCGGTCAAAAGGGCCATCTGAAAAAAGTGTAAAATCCAGAAAGGCAGGACAGGCCATGGAGAACTGGGAGCCTTGTTATGCTGATGGGCGGGATGTAAATTGCCAACAGACACTCGGGAGAAGTGTATGGTGTTTCCTGAAACATCTAAAAAACAAAGCAACAGAGCCTAGGGCACTTCCACTTATGGTCCTATAGCTTAGGGAAATTAAAATCAAAAAGACACAGCCACCCCAAAGTTTGGGACGCCTCTGTTTACAAGAACCTCGTTTACAGTACAAGTTCAACATCGCAGAAAGTGAAAAATGGATAAAGAACATGTGGTATTTACTTACAAAGCAATATCACTCAGCAATGAAATCTATGTCATCAGGCCCTTAGCAGCACAATGAGTGGATTCAGGTATGATGATTCTAACTGAAATAAGTCACACAGAAAAAGAAACATCATAAGATATCAGTAATACACGGAATGTAAACTTGGCTACACAGGAACTGAATTACAGAACAGAACAGGGTCTCAAATTTAGAAAACCAACTTATGCTTGCTTAAGGGGAAAGGTGAGTTAGGGTGCTGCATAAAACCAGAGATTGAAATGAGCACAGATAAAGTTCCTTAAGCCAAATATGGAATAGACAAGAGCTACTCCTGACTCAACGAAATGGACTCAACACCGCATATTAAACGCCTAAGAATGTACCTAATTAGTAAGTATCTTAAAACCTATGGATTGCTATGTCTCCGAAAGAGAATCAAGCATGTGTACAGGGGCATAAACGCAGCAGTGATAGGATTGGAGAGTTTTGGTGAACAAATGAAGACCCTTTGAAGTCATATTGCATGGTACCCATTACACGGGTCTCAACTACCCAGGTTTAAGGTATTCTTCCTTCAGCTAAAACATGCATGTGGAACCCAGAGTATGATCAACCGTGTGAACGGGAGACGTGTTCAAATATGTCTCAGTTTTCCTCCCCTGGTACTCGGGTGCAACATTCCAGATGCTTTACTAACACTCGCCCCACTTGGAGAGTCAGTCCCTTTAACCTCCTGTTTGGCCCAGTTTGCAATTTCTGCGGAAGATGAACAGGAATAGCGAGAACCAATGAGAGACTAGCTGGAGGTGTCTGGACGGGCAAATTTAACTCTCATTTCCCACCAGGAAGAGGAATTAACCAAAGGCTCAGCGTGCCGTGCCGGAACCAGATTAGGGCCTGAAGCCATCCTGCGGTGTTGTGGCCAGCTCAAAAGAAAGCGAGTTGAAGAAAGGAGCTCAGGGGCACTGTAATTCACAAACCTGCAGAGTTATAAATGACAGCTATCGTCCAAAAATATACTGAAGTAAGGCTGCCAAGAGGACTTGAAAGCGGGGCAGAATTGCAGGAAACTGATTTCAGGAGGTAGACTGGAATTGCATTGAAAGCATAGGAAAAGAGGCAGAACGTCCACAATGATGCACTTGGCCAAAAAGGGCGTATGCGTTTTTTCCTGAATATATTCAGGAAAAAACGCATACGCCCTTTTTGGCCAACCAAGCAAGCTTGCAAAGGAAATCTGCACTACAATGAAGTCTCACTTCACCCCGGTCAAAAGGGCCATCTGAAAAAAGTGTAAAATCCAGAAAGGCAGGACAGGCCATGGAGAACTGGGAGCCTTGTTATGCTGATGGGCGGGATGTAAATTGCCAACAGACACTCGGGAGAAGTGTATGGTGTTTCCTGAAACATCTAAAAAACAAAGCAACAGAGCCTAGGGCACTTCCACTTATGGTCCTATAGCTTAGGGAAATTAAAATCAAAAAGACACAGCCACCCCAAAGTTTGGGACGCGTCTGTTTACAAGAACCTCGTTTACAGTACAAGTTCAACATCGCAGAAAGTGAAAAATGGATAAAGAACATGTGGTATTTACTTACAAAGCAATATCACTCAGCAATGAAATCTATGTCATCAGGCCCTTAGCAGCACAATGAGTGGATTCAGGTATGATGATTCTAACTGAAATAAGTCACACAGAAAAAGAAACATCATAAGATATCAGTAATACACGGAATGTAAACTTGGCTACACAGGAACTGAATTACAGAACAGAACAGGGTCTCAAATTTAGAAAACCAACTTATGCTTGCTTAAGGGGAAAGGTGAGTTAGGGTGCTGCATAAAACCAGAGATTGAAATGAGCACAGATAAAGTTCCTTAAGCCAAATATGGAATAGACAAGAGCTACTCCTGACTCAACGAAATGGACTCAACACCGCATATTAAACGCCTAAGAATGTACCTAATTAGTAAGTATCTTAAAACCTATGGATTGCTATGTCTCCGAAAGAGAATCAAGCATGTGTACAGGGGCATAAACGCAGCAGTGATAGGATTGGAGAGTTTCGGTGAACAAATGAAGACCCTTTGAAGTCATATTGCATGGTACCCATTACACGGGTCTCAACTACCCAGGTTTAAGGTATTCTTCCTTCAGCTAAAACATGCATGTGGAACCCAGAGTATGATCAACCGTGTGAACGGGAGACGTGTTCAAATATGTCTCAGTTTTCCTCCCCTGCTACTCGGGTGCAACATTCCAGATGCTTTACTAACACTCGCCCCACTTGGAGAGTCAGTCCCTTTAACCTCCTGTTTGGCCCAGTTTGCAATTTCTGCGGAAGATGAACAGGAATAGCGAGAACCAATGAGAGACTAGCTGGAGGTGTCTGGACGGGCAAATTTAACTCTCATTTCCCACCAGGAAGAGGAATTAACCAAAGGCTCAGCGTGCCGTGAAGGAATCAGATTAGGGCCTGAAGCCATCCTGCGGTGTTGCGGCCAGGTCACAAGAAAGCGAGTTGAAGAAAGGAGCTCAGGGGCACTGTAATTCACAAACCTGCAGAGTTATAAATGACAGCTATCGTCCAAAAATATACTGAAGTAAGGCTGCCAAGAGGACTTGAAAGCGGGGCAGAATTGCAGGAAACCGATTTCAGGAGGTAGACTGGAATTGCATTGAAAGCATAGGAAAAGAGGCAGAACGTCCACAATGATGCACTTGGCCAAAAAGGGCGTATGCGTTTTTTCCTGAATATATTCAGGAAAAAACGCATACGCCCTTTTTGGCCAACCAAGCAAGCTTGCAAAGGAAATCTGCACTACAATGAAGTCTCACTTCACCCCGGTCAAAAGGGCCATCTGAAAAAAGTGTAAAATCCAGAAAGGCAGGACAGGCCATGGAGAACTGGGAGCCTTGTTATGCTGATGGGCGGGATGTAAATTGCCAACAGACACTCGGGAGAAGTGTATGGTGTTTCCTGAAACATCTAAAAAACAAAGCAACAGAGCCTAGGGCACTTCCACTTATGGTCCTATAGCTTAGGGAAATTAAAATCAAAAAGACACAGCCACCCCAAAGTTTGGGACGCCTCTGTTTACAAGAACCTCGTTTACAGTACAAGTTCAACATCGCAGAAAGTGAAAAATGGATAAAGAACATGTGGTATTTACTTACAAAGCAATATCACTCAGCAATGAAATCTATGTCATCAGGCCCTTAGCAGCACAAGGAGTGGATTCAGGTATGATGATTCTAACTGAAATAAGTCACACAGAAAAAGAAACATCATAAGATATCAGTAATACACGGAATGTAAACTTGGCTACACAGGAACTGAATTACAGAACAGAACAGGGTCTCAAATTTAGAAAACCAACTTATGCTTGCTTAAGGGGAAAGGTGAGTTAGGGTGCTGCATAAAACCAGAGATTGAAATGAGCACAGATAAAGTTCCTTAAGCCAAATATGGAATAGACAAGAGCTACTCCTGACTCAACGAAATGGACTCAACACCGCATATTAAACGCCTAAGAATGTACCTAATTAGTAAGTATCTTAAAACCTATGGATTGCTATGTCTCCGAAAGAGAATCAAGCATGTGTACAGGGGCATAAACGCAGCAGTGATAGGATTGGAGAGTTTCGGTGAACAAATGAAGACCCTTTGAAGTCATATTGCATGGTACCCATTACACGGGTCTCAACTACCCAGGTTTAAGGTATTCTTCCTTCAGCTAAAACATGCATGTGGAACCCAGAGTATGATCAACCGTGTGAACGGGAGACGTGTTCAAATATGTCTCAGTTTTCCTCCCCTGGTACTCGGGTGCAACATTCCAGATGCTTTACTAACACTCGCCCCACTTGGAGAGTCAGTCCCTTTAACCTCCTGTTTGGCCCAGTTTGCAATTTCTGCGGAAGATGAACAGGAATAGCGAGAACCAATGAGAGACTAGCTGGAGGTGTCTGGACGGGCAAATTTAACTCTCATTTCCCACCAGGAAGAGGAATTAACCAAAGGCTCAGCGTGCCGTGCCGGAACCAGATTAGGGCCTGAAGCCATCCTGCGGTGTTGTGGCCAGCTCAAAAGAAAGCGAGTTGAAGAAAGGAGCTCAGGGGCACTGTAATTCACAAACCTGCAGAGTTATAAATGACAGCTATCGTCCAAAAATATACTGAAGTAAGGCTGCCAAGAGGACTTGAAAGCGGGGCAGAATTGCAGGAAACTGATTTCAGGAGGTAGACTGGAATTGCATTGAAAGCATAGGAAAAGAGGCAGAACGTCCACAATGATGCACTTGGCCAAAAAGGGCGTATGCGTTTTTTCCTGAATATATTCAGGAAAAAACGCATACGCCCTTTTTGGCCAACCAAGCAAGCTTGCAAAGGAAATCTGCACTACAATGAAGTCTCACTTCACCCCGGTCAAAAGGGCCATCTGAAAAAAGTGTAAAATCCAGAAAGGCAGGACAGGCCATGGAGAACTGGGAGCCTTGTTATGCTGATGGGCGGGATGTAAATTGCCAACAGACACTCGGGAGAAGTGTATGGTGTTTCCTGAAACATCTAAAAAACAAAGCAACAGAGCCTAGGGCACTTCCACTTATGGTCCTATAGCTTAGGGAAATTAAAATCAAAAAGACACAGCCACCCCAAAGTTTGGGACGCGTCTGTTTACAAGAACCTCGTTTACAGTACAAGTTCAACATCGCAGAAAGTGAAAAATGGATAAAGAACATGTGGTATTTACTTACAAAGCAATATCACTCAGCAATGAAATCTATGTCATCAGGCCCTTAGCAGCACAATGAGTGGATTCAGGTATGATGATTCTAACTGAAATAAGTCACACAGAAAAAGAAACATCATAAGATATCAGTAATACACGGAATGTAAACTTGGCTACACAGGAACTGAATTACAGAACAGAACAGGGTCTCAAATTTAGAAAACCAACTTATGCTTGCTTAAGGGGAAAGGTGAGTTAGGGTGCTGCATAAAACCAGAGATTGAAATGAGCACAGATAAAGTTCCTTAAGCCAAATATGGAATAGACAAGAGCTACTCCTGACTCAACGAAATGGACTCAACACCGCATATTAAACGCCTAAGAATGTACCTAATTAGTAAGTATCTTAAAACCTATGGATTGCTATGTCTCCGAAAGAGAATCAAGCATGTGTACAGGGGCATAAACGCAGCAGTGATAGGATTGGAGAGTTTTGGTGAACAAATGAAGACCCTTTGAAGTCATATTGCATGGTACCCATTACACGGGTCTCAACTACCCAGGTTTAAGGTATTCTTCCTTCAGCTAAAACATGCATGTGGAACCCAGAGTATGATCAACCGTGTGAACGGGAGACGTGTTCAAATATGTCTCAGTTTTCCTCCCCTGGTACTCGGGTGCAACATTCCAGATGCTTTACTAACACTCGCCCCACTTGGAGAGTCAGTCCCTTTAACCTCCTGTTTGGCCCAGTTTGCAATTTCTGCGGAAGATGAACAGGAATAGCGAGAACCAATGAGAGACTAGCTGGAGGTGTCTGGACGGGCAAATTTAACTCTCATTTCCCACCAGGAAGAGGAATTAACCAAAGGCTCAGCGTGCCGTGCCGGAACCAGATTAGGGCCTGAAGCCATCCTGCGGTGTTGTGGCCAGCTCAAAAGAAAGCGAGTTGAAGAAAGGAGCTCAGGGGCACTGTAATTCACAAACCTGCAGAGTTATAAATGACAGCTATCGTCCAAAAATATACTGAAGTAAGGCTGCCAAGAGGACTTGAAAGCGGGGCAGAATTGCAGGAAACTGATTTCAGGAGGTAGACTGGAATTGCATTGAAAGCATAGGAAAAGAGGCAGAACGTCCACAATGATGCACTTGGCCAAAAAGGGCGTATGCGTTTTTTCCTGAATATATTCAGGAAAAAACGCATACGCCCTTTTTGGCCAACCAAGCAAGCTTGCAAAGGAAATCTGCACTACAATGAAGTCTCACTTCCCCCCGGTCAAAAGGGCCATCTGAAAAAAGTGTAAAATCCAGAAAGGCAGGACAGGCCATGGAGAACTGGGAGCCTTGTTATGCTGATGGGCGGGATGTAAATTGCCAACAGACACTCGGGAGAAGTGTATGGTGTTTCCTGAAACATCTAAAAAACAAAGCAACAGAGCCTAGGGCACTTCCACTTATGGTCCTATAGCTTAGGGAAATTAAAATCAAAAAGACACAGCTACCCCAATGTTTGGGACGCCTCTGTTTACAAGAACCTCGTTTACAGTACAAGTTCAACATCGCAGAAAGTGAAAAATGGATAAAGAACATGTGGTATTTACTTACAAAGCAATATCACTCAGCAATGAAATCTATGTCATCAGGCCCTTAGCAGCACAATGAGTGGATTCAGGTATGATGATTCTAACTGAAATAAGTCACACAGAAAAAGAAACATCATAAGATATCAGTAATACACGGAATGTAAACTTGGCTACACAGGAACTGAATTACAGAACAGAACAGGGTCTCAAATTTAGAAAACCAACTTATGCTTGCTTAAGGGGAAAGGTGAGTTAGGGTGCTGCATAAAACCAGAGATTGAAATGAGCACAGATAAAGTTCCTTAAGCCAAATATGGAATAGACAAGAGCTACTCCTGACTCAACGAAATGGACTCAACACCGCATATTAAACGCCTAAGAATGTACCTAATTAGTAAGTATCTTAAAACCTATGGATTGCTATGTCTCCGAAAGAGAATCAAGCATGTGTACAGGGGCATAAACGCAGCAGTGATAGGATTGGAGAGTTTCGGTGAACAAATGAAGACCCTTTGAAGTCATATTGCATGGTACCCATTACACGGGTCTCAACTACCCAGGTTTAAGGTATTCTTCCTTCAGCTAAAACATGCATGTGGAACCCAGAGTATGATCAACCGTGTGAACGGGAGACGTGTTCAAATATGTCTCAGTTTTCCTCCCCTGCTACTCGGGTGCAACATTCCAGATGCTTTACTAACACTCGCCCCACTTGGAGAGTCAGTCCCTTTAACCTCCTGTTTGGCCCAGTTTGCAATTTCTGCGGAAGATGAACAGGAATAGCGAGAACCAATGAGAGACTAGCTGGAGGTGTCTGGACGGGCAAATTTAACTCTCATTTCCCACCAGGAAGAGGAATTAACCAAAGGCTCAGCGTGCCGTGAAGGAATCAGATTAGGGCCTGAAGCCATCCTGCGGTGTTGCGGCCAGGTCACAAGAAAGCCAGTTGAAGAAAGGAGCTCAGGGGCACTGTAATTCACAAACCTGCAGAGTTATAAATGACAGCTATCGTCCAAAAATATACTGAAGTAAGGCTGCCAAGAGGACTTGAAAGCGGGGCAGAATTGCAGGAAACCGATTTCAGGAGGTAGACTGGAATTGCATTGAAAGCATAGGAAAAGAGGCAGAACGTCCACAATGATGCACTTGGCCAAAAAGGGCGTATGCGTTTTTTCCTGAATATATTCAGGAAAAAACGCATACGCCCTTTTTGGCCAACCAAGCAAGCTTGCAAAGGAAATCTGCACTACAATGAAGTCTCACTTCACCCCGGTCAAAAGGGCCATCTGAAAAAAGTGTAAAATCCAGAAAGGCAGGACAGGCCATGGAGAACTGGGAGCCTTGTTATGCTGATGGGCGGGATGTAAATTGCCAACAGACACTCGGGAGAAGTGTATGGTGTTTCCTGAAACATCTAAAAAACAAAGCAACAGAGCCTAGGGCACTTCCACTTATGGTCCTATAGCTTAGGGAAATTAAAATCAAAAAGACACAGCCACCCCAAAGTTTGGGACGCCTCTGTTTACAAGAACCTCGTTTACAGTACAAGTTCAACATCGCAGAAAGTGAAAAATGGATAAAGAACATGTGGTATTTACTTACAAAGCAATATCACTCAGCAATGAAATCTATGTCATCAGGCCCTTAGCAGCACAATGAGTGGATTCAGGTATGATGATTCTAACTGAAATAAGTCACACAGAAAAAGAAACATCATAAGATATCAGTAATACACGGAATGTAAACTTGGCTACACAGGAACTGAATTACAGAACAGAACAGGGTCTCAAATTTAGAAAACCAACTTATGCTTGCTTAAGGGGAAAGGTGAGTTAGGGTGCTGCATAAAACCAGAGATTGAAATGAGCACAGATAAAGTTCCTTAAGCCAAATATGGAATAGACAAGAGCTACTCCTGACTCAACGAAATGGACTCAACACCGCATATTAAACGCCTAAGAATGTACCTAATTAGTAAGTATCTTAAAACCTATGGATTGCTATGTCTCCGAAAGAGAATCAAGCATGTGTACAGGGGCATAAACGCAGCAGTGATAGGATTGGAGAGTTTTGGTGAACAAATGAAGACCCTTTGAAGTCATATTGCATGGTACCCATTACACGGGTCTCAACTACCCAGGTTTAAGGTATTCTTCCTTCAGCTAAAACATGCATGTGGAACCCAGAGTATGATCAACCGTGTGAACGGGAGACGTGTTCAAATATGTCTCAGTTTTCCTCCCCTGGTACTCGGGTGCAACATTCCAGATGCTTTACTAACACTCGCCCCACTTGGAGAGTCAGTCCCTTTAACCTCCTGTTTGGCCCAGTTTGCAATTTCTGCGGAAGATGAACAGGAATAGCGAGAACCAATGAGAGACTAGCTGGAGGTGTCTGGACGGGCAAATTTAACTCTCATTTCCCACCAGGAAGAGGAATTAACCAAAGGCTCAGCGTGCCGTGCCGGAACCAGATTAGGGCCTGAAGCCATCCTGCGGTGTTGTGGCCAGCTCAAAAGAAAGCGAGTTGAAGAAAGGAGCTCAGGGGCACTGTAATTCACAAACCTGCAGAGTTATAAATGACAGCTATCGTCCAAAAATATACTGAAGTAAGGCTGCCAAGAGGACTTGAAAGCGGGGCAGAATTGCAGGAAACTGATTTCAGGAGGTAGACTGGAATTGCATTGAAAGCATAGGAAAAGAGGCAGAACGTCCACAATGATGCACTTGGCCAAAAAGGGCGTATGCGTTTTTTCCTGAATATATTCAGGAAAAAACGCATACGCCCTTTTTGGCCAACCAAGCAAGCTTGCAAAGGAAATCTGCACTACAATGAAGTCTCACTTCACCCCGGTCAAAAGGGCCATCTGAAAAAAGTGTAAAATCCAGAAAGGCAGGACAGGCCATGGAGAACTGGGAGCCTTGTTATGCTGATGGGCGGGATGTAAATTGCCAACAGACACTCGGGAGAAGTGTATGGTGTTTCCTGAAACATCTAAAAAACAAAGCAACAGAGCCTAGGGCACTTCCACTTATGGTCCTATAGCTTAGGGAAATTAAAATCAAAAAGACACAGCCACCCCAAAGTTTGGGACGCGTCTGTTTACAAGAACCTCGTTTACAGTACAAGTTCAACATCGCAGAAAGTGAAAAATGGATAAAGAACATGTGGTATTTACTTACAAAGCAATATCACTCAGCAATGAAATCTATGTCATCAGGCCCTTAGCAGCACAATGAGTGGATTCAGGTATGATGATTCTAACTGAAATAAGTCACACAGAAAAAGAAACATCATAAGATATCAGTAATACACGGAATGTAAACTTGGCTACACAGGAACTGAATTACAGAACAGAACAGGGTCTCAAATTTAGAAAACCAACTTATGCTTGCTTAAGGGGAAAGGTGAGTTAGGGTGCTGCATAAAACCAGAGATTGAAATGAGCACAGATAAAGTTCCTTAAGCCAAATATGGAATAGACAAGAGCTACTCCTGACTCAACGAAATGGACTCAACACCGCATATTAAACGCCTAAGAATGTACCTAATTAGTAAGTATCTTAAAACCTATGGATTGCTATGTCTCCGAAAGAGAATCAAGCATGTGTACAGGGGCATAAACGCAGCAGTGATAGGATTGGAGAGTTTCGGTGAACAAATGAAGACCCTTTGAAGTCATATTGCATGGTACCCATTACACGGGTCTCAACTACCCAGGTTTAAGGTATTCTTCCTTCAGCTAAAACATGCATGTGGAACCCAGAGTATGATCAACCGTGTGAACGGGAGACGTGTTCAAATATGTCTCAGTTTTCCTCCCCTGCTACTCGGGTGCAACATTCCAGATGCTTTACTAACACTCGCCCCACTTGGAGAGTCAGTCCCTTTAACCTCCTGTTTGGCCCAGTTTGCAATTTCTGCGGAAGATGAACAGGAATAGCGAGAACCAATGAGAGACTAGCTGGAGGTGTCTGGACGGGCAAATTTAACTCTCATTTCCCACCAGGAAGAGGAATTAACCAAAGGCTCAGCGTGCCGTGAAGGAATCAGATTAGGGCCTGAAGCCATCCTGCGGTGTTGCGGCCAGGTCACAAGAAAGCGAGTTGAAGAAAGGAGCTCAGGGGCACTGTAATTCACAAACCTGCAGAGTTATAAATGACAGCTATCGTCCAAAAATATACTGAAGTAAGGCTGCCAAGAGGACTTGAAAGCGGGGCAGAATTGCAGGAAACCGATTTCAGGAGGTAGACTGGAATTGCATTGAAAGCATAGGAAAAGAGGCAGAACGTCCACAATGATGCACTTGGCCAAAAAGGGCGTATGCGTTTTTTCCTGAATATATTCAGGAAAAAACGCATACGCCCTTTTTGGCCAACCAAGCAAGCTTGCAAAGGAAATCTGCACTACAATGAAGTCTCACTTCACCCCGGTCAAAAGGGCCATCTGAAAAAAGTGTAAAATCCAGAAAGGCAGGACAGGCCATGGAGAACTGGGAGCCTTGTTATGCTGATGGGCGGGATGTAAATTGCCAACAGACACTCGGGAGAAGTGTATGGTGTTTCCTGAAACATCTAAAAAACAAAGCAACAGAGCCTAGGGCACTTCCACTTATGGTCCTATAGCTTAGGGAAATTAAAATCAAAAAGACACAGCCACCCCAAAGTTTGGGACGCCTCTGTTTACAAGAACCTCGTTTACAGTACAAGTTCAACATCGCAGAAAGTGAAAAATGGATAAAGAACATGTGGTATTTACTTACAAAGCAATATCACTCAGCAATGAAATCTATGTCATCAGGCCCTTAGCAGCACAATGAGTGGATTCAGGTATGATGATTCTAACTGAAATAAGTCACACAGAAAAAGAAACATCATAAGATATCAGTAATACACGGAATGTAAACTTGGCTACACAGGAACTGAATTACAGAACAGAACAGGGTCTCAAATTTAGAAAACCAACTTATGCTTGCTTAAGGGGAAAGGTGAGTTAGGGTGCTGCATAAAACCAGAGATTGAAATGAGCACAGATAAAGTTCCTTAAGCCAAATATGGAATAGACAAGAGCTACTCCTGACTCAACGAAATGGACTCAACACCGCATATTAAACGCCTAAGAATGTACCTAATTAGTAAGTATCTTAAAACCTATGGATTGCTATGTCTCCGAAAGAGAATCAAGCATGTGTACAGGGGCATAAACGCAGCAGTGATAGGATTGGAGAGTTTTGGTGAACAAATGAAGACCCTTTGAAGTCATATTGCATGGTACCCATTACACGGGTCTCAACTACCCAGGTTTAAGGTATTCTTCCTTCAGCTAAAACATGCATGTGGAACCCAGAGTATGATCAACCGTGTGAACGGGAGACGTGTTCAAATATGTCTCAGTTTTCCTCCCCTGGTACTCGGGTGCAACATTCCAGATGCTTTACTAACACTCGCCCCACTTGGAGAGTCAGTCCCTTTAACCTCCTGTTTGGCCCAGTTTGCAATTTCTGCGGAAGATGAACAGGAATAGCGAGAACCAATGAGAGACTAGCTGGAGGTGTCTGGACGGGCAAATTTAACTCTCATTTCCCACCAGGAAGAGGAATTAACCAAAGGCTCAGCGTGCCGTGCCGGAACCAGATTAGGGCCTGAAGCCATCCTGCGGTGTTGTGGCCAGCTCAAAAGAAAGCGAGTTGAAGAAAGGAGCTCAGGGGCACTGTAATTCACAAACCTGCAGAGTTATAAATGACAGCTATCGTCCAAAAATATACTGAAGTAAGGCTGCCAAGAGGACTTGAAAGCGGGGCAGAATTGCAGGAAACTGATTTCAGGAGGTAGACTGGAATTGCATTGAAAGCATAGGAAAAGAGGCAGAACGTCCACAATGATGCACTTGGCCAAAAAGGGCGTATGCGTTTTTTCCTGAATATATTCAGGAAAAAACGCATACGCCCTTTTTGGCCAACCAAGCAAGCTTGCAAAGGAAATCTGCACTACAATGAAGTCTCACTTCACCCCGGTCAAAAGGGCCATCTGAAAAAAGTGTAAAATCCAGAAAGGCAGGACAGGCCATGGAGAACTGGGAGCCTTGTTATGCTGATGGGCGGGATGTAAATTGCCAACAGACACTCGGGAGAAGTGTATGGTGTTTCCTGAAACATCTAAAAAACAAAGCAACAGAGCCTAGGGCACTTCCACTTATGGTCCTATAGCTTAGGGAAATTAAAATCAAAAAGACACAGCCACCCCAAAGTTTGGGACGCGTCTGTTTACAAGAACCTCGTTTACAGTACAAGTTCAACATCGCAGAAAGTGAAAAATGGATAAAGAACATGTGGTATTTACTTACAAAGCAATATCACTCAGCAATGAAATCTATGTCATCAGGCCCTTAGCAGCACAATGAGTGGATTCAGGTATGATGATTCTAACTGAAATAAGTCACACAGAAAAAGAAACATCATAAGATATCAGTAATACACGGAATGTAAACTTGGCTACACAGGAACTGAATTACAGAACAGAACAGGGTCTCAAATTTAGAAAACCAACTTATGCTTGCTTAAGGGGAAAGGTGAGTTAGGGTGCTGCATAAAACCAGAGATTGAAATGAGCACAGATAAAGTTCCTTAAGCCAAATATGGAATAGACAAGAGCTACTCCTGACTCAACGAAATGGACTCAACACCGCATATTAAACGCCTAAGAATGTACCTAATTAGTAAGTATCTTAAAACCTATGGATTGCTATGTCTCCGAAAGAGAATCAAGCATGTGTACAGGGGCATAAACGCAGCAGTGATAGGATTGGAGAGTTTCGGTGAACAAATGAAGACCCTTTGAAGTCATATTGCATGGTACCCATTACACGGGTCTCAACTACCCAGGTTTAAGGTATTCTTCCTTCAGCTAAAACATGCATGTGGAACCCAGAGTATGATCAACCGTGTGAACGGGAGACGTGTTCAAATATGTCTCAGTTTTCCTCCCCTGCTACTCGGGTGCAACATTCCAGATGCTTTACTAACACTCGCCCCACTTGGAGAGTCAGTCCCTTTAACCTCCTGTTTGGCCCAGTTTGCAATTTCTGCGGAAGATGAACAGGAATAGCGAGAACCAATGAGAGACTAGCTGGAGGTGTCTGGACGGGCAAATTTAACTCTCATTTCCCACCAGGAAGAGGAATTAACCAAAGGCTCAGCGTGCCGTGAAGGAATCAGATTAGGGCCTGAAGCCATCCTGCGGTGTTGCGGCCAGGTCACAAGAAAGCGAGTTGAAGAAAGGAGCTCAGGGGCACTGTAATTCACAAACCTGCAGAGTTATAAATGACAGCTATCGTCCAAAAATATACTGAAGTAAGGCTGCCAAGAGGACTTGAAAGCGGGGCAGAATTGCAGGAAACCGATTTCAGGAGGTAGACTGGAATTGCATTGAAAGCATAGGAAAAGAGGCAGAACGTCCACAATGATGCACTTGGCCAAAAAGGGCGTATGCGTTTTTTCCTGAATATATTCAGGAAAAAACGCATACGCCCTTTTTGGACAACCAAGCAAGCTTGCAAAGGAAATCTGCACTACAATGAAGTCTCACTTCCCCCCGGTCAAAAGGGCCATCTGAAAAAAGTGTAAAATCCAGAAAGGCAGGACAGGCCATGGAGAACTGGGAGCCTTGTTATGCTGATGGGCGGGATGTAAATTGCCAACAGACACTCGGGAGAAGTGTATGGTGTTTCCTGAAACATCTAAAAAACAAAGCAACAGAGCCTAGGGCACTTCCACTTATGGTCCTATAGCTTAGGGAAATTAAAATCAAAAAGACACAGCTACCCCAAAGTTTGGGACGCCTCTGTTTACAAGAACCTCGTTTACAGTACAAGTTCAACATCGCAGAAAGTGAAAAATGGATAAAGAACATGTGGTATTTACTTACAAAGCAATATCACTCAGCAATGAAATCTATGTCATCAGGCCCTTAGCAGCACAATGAGTGGATTCAGGTATGATGATTCTAACTGAAATAAGTCACACAGAAAAAGAAACATCATAAGATATCAGTAATACACGGAATGTAAACTTGGCTACACAGGAACTGAATTACAGAACAGAACAGGGTCTCAAATTTAGAAAACCAACTTATGCTTGCTTAAGGGGAAAGGTGAGTTGGGGTGCTGCATAAAACCAGAGATTGAAACGAGCACAGATAAAGTTCCTTAAGCCAAATATGGAATAGACAAGAGCTACTCCTTGCTCAACGAAATGGACTCAACACCGCATATTAAACGCCTAAGAATGTACCTGACTAGTAAGTATCTTAAAACCTATGGATTGCTATGTCTCCGAAAGAGAATCAAGCATGTGTACAGGCACATGAACGCAGCAGTGATAGGATTGGAGAGGTTCGGTGAGCAAATGAAGACCCTTTGAAGTCACATTGCATGGTACCCATTCCACGGGTTTCAACTACCCAGGTTTAAGGTATTCTTCCTTCAGCTAAAACATGCATGTGGAACCTAGAGTATGATCAACCATGTGATCGGGAGACGTGTTCAAATATGTCTCAGTTTTCGTACCCTGGTACTCGGGTGCAACATTCCAGATGCTTTACTAACACTCGCCCCAATTGGAGAGTCAGTCCCTTTAACCTCCTGTTTGGCCCAGTTTGCAATTTCTGCGGAAGATGAACAGGAATAGCGAGAACCAATGAGAGACTAGCTGGAGGTGTCTGGACGGGCAAATTTAACTCTCATTTCCCACCAGGAAGAGGAATTAACCAAAGACTCAGCGTGCCGTGCCGGAACCAGATTAGGGCCTGAAGCCATCCTGCGGTGTTGCGGCCAGATCACAAGAAAGCGAGTTGAAGAAAGGAGCTCAGGGGCACTGTAATTCACAAACCTGCAGAGTTATAAATGACAGCTATCGTCCAAAAATATACTGAAGTAAGGCTGCCAAGAGGACTTGAAAGCGGGGCAGAATTGCAGGAAACCGATTTCAGGAGGTAGACTGGAATTGCTTTGAAAGCATAGGAAAAGAGGCAGAACGTCCACAATGATGCACTTGGCCAAAAAGGGCGTATGCGTTTTTTCCTGAATATATTCAGGAAAAAACGCATACGCCCTTTTTGGACAACCAAGCAAGCTTGCAAAGGAAATCTGCACTACAATGAAGTCTCACTTCCCCCCGGTCAAAAGGGCCATCTGAAAAAAGTGTAAAATCCAGAAAGGCAGGACAGGCCATGGAGAACTGGGAGCCTTGTTATGCTGATGGGCGGGATGTAAATTGCCAACAGCCACTCGGGAGAAGTGTATGGTGTTTCCTGAAACATCTAAAAAACAAAGCAACAGAGCCTAGGGCACTTCCACTTATGGTCCTATAGCTTAGGGAAATTAAAATCAAAAAGACACAGCCACCCCAAAGTTTGGGACGCCTCTGTTTACAAGAACCTCGTTTACAGTACAAGTTCAACATCGCAGAAAGTGAAAAATGGATAAAGAACATGTGGTATTTACTTACAAAGCAATATCACTCAGCAATGAAATCTATGTCATCAGGCCCTTAGCAGCACAATGAGTGGATTCAGGTATGATGATTCTAACTGAAATAAGTCACACAGAAAAAGAAACATCATAAGATATCAGTAATACACGGAATGTAAACTTGGCTACACAGGAACTGAATTACAGAACAGAACAGGGTCTCAAATTTAGAAAACCAACTTATGCTTGCTTAAGGGGAAAGGTGAGTTGGGGTGCTGCATAAAACCAGAGATTGAAACGAGCACAGATAAAGTTCCTTAAGCCAAATATGGAATAGACAAGAGCTACTCCTTCCTCAACGAAATGGACTCAACACCGCATATTAAAAGCCTAAGAATGTACCTGACTAGTAAGTATCTTAAAACCTATGGATTGCTATGTCTCCGAAAGAGAATCAAGCATGTGTACAGGGGCACAAACGCAGCAGTGATAGGATTGGAGAGGTTCGGTGAGCAAATGAAGACCCTTTGAAGTCATATTGCATGGTACCCATTCCACGGGTTTCAACTACCCAGGTTTAAGGTATTCTTCCTTCAGCTAAAACATGCATGTGGAACCTAGAGTATGATCAACCATGTGATCGGGAGACGTGTTCAAATATGTCTCAGTTTTCGTACCCTGGTACTCGGGTGCAACATTCCAGACGCTTTACTAACACTCTCCCGACTTGGAGAGTCAGTCCCTTTAACCTCCTGTTTGGCCCAGTTTGCAATTTCTGTGGAAGATGAACAGGAATAGCGAGAACCAATGAGAGACTAGCTGGAGGTGTCTGGACGGGCAAATTTAACTCCCATTTCCCACCAGGAAGAGGAAATAACCAAAGGCTCAGCGTGCCGTGCCGGAACCAGATTAGGGCCTGAAGCCATCCTGCGGTGTTGCGGCCAGGTCACAAGAAAGCGAGTTGAAGAAAGGAGCTCAGGGGCACTGTAATTCACAAACCTGCAGAGTTATAAATGACAGCTATCGTCCAAAAATATACTGAAGTAAGGCTGCCAAGAGGACTTGAAAGCGGGGCAGAATTGCAGGAAACCGATTTCAGGAGGTAGACTGGAATTGCATTGAAAGCATAGGAAAAGAGGCAGAACGTCCACAATGATGCACTTGGCCAAAAAGGGCGTATGCGTTTTTTCCTGAATATATTCAGGAAAAAACGCATACGCCCTTTTTGGACAACCAAGCAAGCTTGCAAAGGAAATCTGCACTACAATGAAGTCTCACTTCCCCCCGGTGAAAATGGCCATCTGAAAAAAGTGTAAAATCCAGAAAGGCAGGACAGGCCATGGAGAACTGGGAGCCTTGTTATGCTGATGGGCGGGATGTAAATTGCCAACAGACACTCGGGAGAAGTGTATGGTGTTTCCTGAAACATCTAAAAAACAAAGCAACAGAGCCTAGGGCACTTCCACTTATGGTCCTATAGCTTAGGGAAATTAAAATCAAAAAGACACAGCCACCCCAAAGTTTGGGACGCCTCTGTTTACAAGAACCTCGTTTACAGTACAAGTTCAACATCGCAGAAAGTGAAAAATGGATAAAGAACATGTGGTATTTACTTACAAAGCAATATCACTCAGCAATGAAATCTATGTCATCAGGCCCTTAGCAGCACAATGAGTGGATTCAGGTATGATGATTCTAACTGAAATAAGTCACACAGAAAAAGAAACATCATAAGATATCAGTAATACACGGAATGTAAACTTGGCTACACAGGAACTGAATTACAGAACAGAACAGTGTGTCAAATTTAGAAAACCAACTTATGCTTGCTTAAGGGGAAAGGTGAGTTGGGGTGCTGCATAAAACCAGAGATTGAAATGAGCACAGATAAAGTTCCTTAAGCCAAATATGGAATAGACAAGAGCTACTCCTGACTCAACGAAATGGACTCAACACCGCATATTAAACGCCTAAGAATGTACCTAATTAGTAAGTATCTTAAAACCTATGGATTGCTATGTCTCCGAAAGAGAATCAAGCATGTGTACAGGGGCATAAACACAGCAGTGATAGGATTGGAGAGGTTCGGTGAGCAAATGAAGACCATTTGAAGTCATATTGCATGGTACCCATTCCACGGGTTTCAACTACCCAGGTTTAAGGTATTCTTCCTTCAGCTAAAACATGCATGTGGAACCTAGAGTATGATCAACCATGTGATCGGGAGACGTGTTCAAATATGTCTCAGTTTTCCTCCCCTGGTACTTGGGTGCAACATTCCAGACGCTTTACTAACACTCTCCCCACTTGGAGAGTCAGCGCCTTTAACCTCCTGTTTGGCCCAGTTTGCAATTTCTGCGGAAGATGAACAGGAATAGGGAGAACCAATGAGAGACTAGCTGGAGGTGTCTGGACGGGCAAATTTAACTCTCATTTCCCACCAGGAAGAGGAATTAACCAAAGGCTCAGCGTGCCGTGCCGGAACCAGATTAGGGCCTGAAGCCATCCTGCGGTGTTGTGGCCAGCTCAAAAGAAAGCGAGTTGAAGAAAGGAGCTCAGGGGCACTGTAATTCACAAACCTGCAGAGTTATAAATGACAGCTATCGTCCAAAAATATACTGAAGTAAGGCTGCCAAGAGGACTTGAAAGCGGGGCAGAATTGCAGGAAACTGATTTCAGGAGGTAGACTGGAATTGCATTGAAAGCATAGGAAAAGAGGCAGAACGTCCACAATGATGCACTTGGCCAAAAAGGGCGTATGCGTTTTTTCCTGAATATATTCAGGAAAAAACGCATACGCCCTTTTTGGCCAACCAAGCAAGCTTGCAAAGGAAATCTGCACTACAATGAAGTCTCACTTCACCCCGGTCAAAAGGGCCATCTGAAAAAAGTGTAAAATCCAGAAAGGCAGGACAGGCCATGGAGAACTGGGAGCCTTGTTATGCTGATGGGCGGGATGTAAATTGCCAACAGACACTCGGGAGAAGTGTATGGTGTTTCCTGAAACATCTAAAAAACAAAGCAACAGAGCCTAGGGCACTTCCACTTATGGTCCTATAGCTTAGGGAAATTAAAATCAAAAAGACACAGCCACCCCAAAGTTTGGGACGCCTCTGTTTACAAGAACCTCGTTTACAGTACAAGTTCAACATCGCAGAAAGTGAAAAATGGATAAAGAACATGTGGTATTTACTTACAAAGCAATATCACTCAGCAATGAAATCTATGTCATCAGGCCCTTAGCAGCACAATGAGTGGATTCAGGTATGATGATTCTAACTGAAATAAGTCACACAGAAAAAGAAACATCATAAGATATCAGTAATACACGGAATGTAAACTTGGCTACACAGGAACTGAATTACAGAACAGAACAGGGTCTCAAATTTAGAAAACCAACTTATGCTTGCTTAAGGGGAAAGGTGAGTTAGGGTGCTGCATAAAACCAGAGATTGAAATGAGCACAGATAAAGTTCCTTAAGCCAAATATGGAATAGACAAGAGCTACTCCTGACTCAACGAAATGGACTCAACACCGCATATTAAACGCCTAAGAATGTACCTAATTAGTAAGTATCTTAAAACCTA
The DNA here is from genome assembly GCF_963455315.2 of Globicephala melas. NCBI lineage: Eukaryota > Metazoa > Chordata > Mammalia > Artiodactyla > Delphinidae > Globicephala > Globicephala melas. The sequence continues at coordinate 536,848 of NW_027207343.1, forward strand.
TGGATTGCTATGTCTCCGAAAGAGAATCAAGCATGTGTACAGGGGCATAAACGCAGCAGTGATAGGATTGGAGAGTTTCGGTGAACAAATGAAGACCCTTTGAAGTCATATTGCATGGTACCCATTACACGGGTCTCAACTACCCAGGTTTAAGGTATTCTTCCTTCAGCTAAAACATGCATGTGGAACCCAGAGTATGATCAACCGTGTGAACGGGAGACGTGTTCAAATATGTCTCAGTTTTCCTCCCCTGCTACTCGGGTGCAACATTCCAGATGCTTTACTAACACTCGCCCCACTTGGAGAGTCAGTCCCTTTAACCTCCTGTTTGGCCCAGTTTGCAATTTCTGCGGAAGATGAACAGGAATAGCGAGAACCAATGAGAGACTAGCTGGAGGTGTCTGGACGGGCAAATTTAACTCTCATTTCCCACCAGGAAGAGGAATTAACCAAAGGCTCAGCGTGCCGTGAAGGAATCAGATTAGGGCCTGAAGCCATCCTGCGGTGTTGCGGCCAGGTCACAAGAAAGCGAGTTGAAGAAAGGAGCTCAGGGGCACTGTAATTCACAAACCTGCAGAGTTATAAATGACAGCTATCGTCCAAAAATATACTGAAGTAAGGCTGCCAAGAGGACTTGAAAGCGGGGCAGAATTGCAGGAAACCGATTTCAGGAGGTAGACTGGAATTGCATTGAAAGCATAGGAAAAGAGGCAGAACGTCCACAATGATGCACTTGGCCAAAAAGGGCGTATGCGTTTTTTCCTGAATATATTCAGGAAAAAACGCATACGCCCTTTTTGGACAACCAAGCAAGCTTGCAAAGGAAATCTGCACTACAATGAAGTCTCACTTCCCCCCGGTCAAAAGGGCCATCTGAAAAAAGTGTAAAATCCAGAAAGGCAGGACAGGCCATGGAGAACTGGGAGCCTTGTTATGCTGATGGGCGGGATGTAAATTGCCAACAGACACTCGGGAGAAGTGTATGGTGTTTCCTGAAACATCTAAAAAACAAAGCAACAGAGCCTAGGGCACTTCCACTTATGGTCCTATAGCTTAGGGAAATTAAAATCAAAAAGACACAGCTACCCCAAAGTTTGGGACGCCTCTGTTTACAAGAACCTCGTTTACAGTACAAGTTCAACATCGCAGAAAGTGAAAAATGGATAAAGAACATGTGGTATTTACTTACAAAGCAATATCACTCAGCAATGAAATCTATGTCATCAGGCCCTTAGCAGCACAATGAGTGGATTCAGGTATGATGATTCTAACTGAAATAAGTCACACAGAAAAAGAAACATCATAAGATATCAGTAATACACGGAATGTAAACTTGGCTACACAGGAACTGAATTATAGAACAGAACAGGGTCTCAAATTTAGAAAACCAACTTATGCTTGCTTAAGGGGAAAGGTGAGTTGGGGTGCTGCATAAAACCAGAGATTGAAACGAGCACAGATAAAGTTCCTTAAGCCAAATATGGAATAGACAAGAGCTACTCCTTGCTCAACGAAATGGACTCAACACCGCATATTAAACGCCTAAGAATGTACCTGACTAGTAAGTATCTTAAAACCTATGGATTGCTATGTCTCCGAAAGAGAATCAAGCATGTGTACAGGCGCATAAACGCAGCAGTGATAGGATTGGAGACGTTCGGTGAGCAAATGAAGACCCTTTGAAGTCATATTGCATGGTACCCATTCCACGGGTTTCAACTACCCAGGTTTAAGGTATTCTTCCTCCAGCTAAAACATGCATGTGGAACCTAGAGTATGATCAACCATGTGATCGGGAGACGTGTTCAAATATGTCTCAGTTTTCGTACCCTGGTACTCGGGTGCAACATTCCAGACGCTTTACTAACACTCTCCCCACTTGGAGAGTCAGTCCCTTTAACCTCCTGTTTGGCCCAGTTTGCAATTTCTGCGGAAGATGAACAGGAATAGCGAGAACCAATGAGAGACTAGCTGGAGGTGTCTGGACGGGCAAATTTAACTCTTATTTCCCACCAGGAAGAGGAATTAACCAAAGGCTCAGCGTGCCGTGCCGGAACCAGATTAGGGCCTGAAGCCATCCTGCGGTGTTGCGGCCAGGTCACAAGAAAGCGAGTTGAAGAAAGGAGCTCAGGGGCACTGTAATTCACAAACCTGCAGAGTTATAAATGACAGCTATCGTCCAAAAATATACTGAAGTAAGGCTGCCAAGAGGACTTGAAAGCGGGGCAGAATTGCAGGAAACCGATTTCAGGAGGTAGACTGGAATTGCATTGAAAGCATAGGAAAAGAGGCAGAACGTCCACAATGATGCACTTGGCCAAAAAGGGCGTATGCGTTTTTTCCTGAATATATTCAGGAAAAAACGCATACGCCCTTTTTGGACAACCAAGCAAGCTTGCAAAGGAAATCTGCACTACAATGAAGTCTCACTTCCCCCCGGTGAAAATGGCCATCTGAAAAAAGTGTAAAATCCAGAAAGGCAGGACAGGCCATGGAGAACTGGGAGCCTTGTTATGCTGATGGGCGGGATGTAAATTGCCAACAGCCACTGGGGAGAAGTGTATGGTGTTTCCTGAAACATCTAAAAAACAAAGCAACAGAGCCTAGGGCACTTCCACTTATGGTCCTATAGCTTAGGGAAATTAAAATCAAAAAGACACAGCCACCCCAAAGTTTGGGACGCCTCTGTTTACAAGAACCTCGTTTACAGTACAAGTTCAACATCGCAGAAAGTGAAAAATGGATAAAGAACATGTGGTATTTACTTACAAAGCAATATCACTCAGCAATGAAATCTATGTCATCAGGCCCTTAGCAGCACAATGAGTGGATTCAGGTATGATGATTCTAACTGAAATAAGTCACACAGAAAAAGAAACATCATAAGATATCAGTAATACACGGAATGTAAACTTGGCTACACAGGAACTGAATTACAGAACAGAACAGGGTCTCAAATTTAGAAAACCAACTTATGCTTGCTTAAGGGGAAAGGTGAGTTGGGGTGCTGCATAAAACCAGAGATTGAAATGAGCACAGATAAAGTTCCTTAAGCCAAATATGGAATAGACAAGAGCTACTCCTGACTCAACGAAATGGACACAACACCGCATATTAAACGCCTAAGAATGTACCTAATTAGTAAGTATCTTAAAACCTATGGATTGCTATGTCTCCGAAAGAGAATCAAGCATGTGTACAGGGGCATAAACACAGCAGTGATAGGATTGGAGAGGTTCGGTGAGCAAATGAAGACCCTTTGAAGTCATATTGCATGGTACCCATTCCACGGGTTTCAACTACCCAGGTTTAAGGTATTCTTCCTTCAGCTAAAACATGCATGTGGAACCTAGAGTATGATCAACCATGTGATCGGGAGACGTGTTCAAATATGTCTCAGTTTTCGTACCCTGGTACTTGGGTGCAACATTCCAGACGCTTTACTAACACTCTCCCGACTTGGAGAGTCAGCGCCTTTAACCTCCTGTTTGGCCCAGTTTGCAATTTCTGCGGAAGATGAACAGGAATAGGGAGAACCAATGAGAGACTAGCTGGAGGTGTCTGGACGGGCAAATTTAACTCTCATTTCCCACCAGGAAGAGGAATTAACCAAAGGCTCAGCGTGCCGTGCCGGAACCAGATTAGGGCCTGAAGCCATCCTGCGGTGTTGCGGCCAGGTCACAAGAAAGCGAGTTGAAGAAAGGACCTCAGGGGCACTGTAATTCACAAACCTGCAGCGTTATAAATGACAGCTATCGTCCAAAAATATACTGAAGTAAGGCTGCCAAGAGGACTTGAAAGCGGGGCAGAATTGCAGGAAACCGATTTCAGGAGGTAGACTGGAATTGCATTGAAAGCATAGGAAAAGAGGCAGAACGTCCACAATGATGCACTTGGCCAAAAAGGGCGTATGCATTTTTTCCTGAATATATTCAGGAAAAAACGCATACGCCCTTTTTGGCCAACCAAGCAAGCTTGCAAAGGAAATCTGCACTACAATGAAGTCTCACTTCACCCCGGTCAAAAGGGCCATCTGAAAAAAGTGTAAAATCCAGAAAGGCAGGACAGGCCATGGAGAACTGGGAGCCTTGTTATGCTGATGGGCGGGATGTAAATTGCCAACAGACACTCGGGAGAAGTGTATGGTGTTTCCTGAAACATCTAAAAAACAAAGCAACAGAGCCTAGGGCACTTCCACTTATGGTCCTATAGCTTAGGGAAATTAAAATCAAAAAGACACAGCCACCCCAAAGTTTGGGACACCTCTGTTTACAAGAACCTCGTTTACAGTACAAGTTCAACATCGCAGAAAGTGAAAAATGGATAAAGAAGGTGTGGTATTTACTTACAAAGCAATATCACTCAGCAATGAAATCTATGTCATCAGGCCCTTAGCAGCACAATGAGTGGATTCAGGTATGATGATTCTAACTGAAATAAGTCACACAGAAAAAGAAACATCATAAGATATCAGTAATACACGGAATGTAAGCTTGGCTACACAGGAACTGAATTACAGAACAGAACAGGGTCTCAAATTTAGAAAACCAACTTATGCTTGCTTAAGGGGAAAGGTGAGTTGGGGTGCTGCATAAAACCAGAGATTGAAACGAGCACAGATAAAGTTCCTTAAGCCAAATATGGAATAGACAAGAGCTACTCCTTGCTCAACGAAATGGACTCAACACCGCATATTAAACGCCTAAGAATGTACCTGACTAGTAAGTATCTTAAAACCTATGGATTGCTATGTCTCCAAAAGAGAATCAAGCATGTGTACAGGGGCACAAACGCAGCAGTGATAGGATTGGAGAGGTTCGGTGAGCAAATGAAGACCCTTTGAAGTCATATTGCATGGTACCCATTCCACGGGTTTCAACTACCCAGGTTTAAGGTATTCTTCCTTCAGCTAAAACATGCATGTGGAACCTAGAGTATGATCAACCATGTGATCGGGAGACGTGTTCAAATATGTCTCAGTTTTCGTACCCTGGTACTTGGGTGCAACATTCCAGACGCTTTACTAACACTCTCCCGACTTGGAGAGTCAGTCCCTTTAACCTCCTGTTTGGCCCAGTTTGCAATTTCTGTGGAAGATGAACAGGAATAGCGAGAACCAATGAGAGACTAGCTGGAGGTGTCTGGACGGGCAAATTTAACTCTCATTTCAGACCAGGAAGAGGAAATAACCAAAGGCTCAGCGTGCCGTGCCGGAACCAGATTAGGGCCTGAAGCCATCCTGCGGTGTTGCGGCCAGGTCACAAGAAAGCCAGTTGAAGAAAGGAGCTCAGGGGCACTGTAATTCACAAACCTGCAGAGTTATAAATGACAGCTATCGTCCAAAAATATACTGAAGTAAGGCTGCCAAGAGAACTTGAAAGCGGTGCAGAATTGCAGGAAACCGATTTCAGGAGGTAGACTGGAATTGCATTGAAAGCATAGGAAAAGAGGCAGAACGTCCACAATGATGCACTTGGCCAAAAAGGGCGTATGCGTTTTTTCCTGAATATATTCAGGAAAAAACGCATACGCCCTTTTTGGACAACCAAGCAAGCTTGCAAAGGAAATCTGCACTACAATGAAGTCTCACTTCCCCCCGGTGAAAATGGCCATCTGAAAAAAGTGTAAAATCCAGAAAGGCAGGACAGGCCATGGAGAACTGGGAGCCTTGTTATGCTGATGGGCGGGATGTAAATTGCCAACAGCCACTCGGGAGAAGTGTATGGTGTTTCCTGAAACATCTAAAAAACAAAGCAACAGAGCCTAGGGCACTTCCACTTATGGTCCTATAGCTTAGGGAAATTAAAATCAAAAAGACACAGCCACCCCAAAGTTTGGGACGCCTCTGTTTACAAGAACCTCGTTTACAGTACAAGTTCAACATCGCAGAAAGTGAAAAATGGATAAAGAACATGTGGTATTTACTTACAAAGCAATATCACTCAGCAATGAAATCTATGTCATCAGGCCCTTAGCAGCACAATGAGTGGATTCAGGTATGATGATTCTAACTGAAATAAGTCACACAGAAAAAGAAACATCATAAGATATCAGTAATACACGGAATGTAAACTTGGCTACACAGGAACTGAATTACAGAACAGAACAGGGTCTCAAATTTAGAAAACCAACTTATGCTTGCTTAAGGGGAAAGGTGAGTTGGGGTGCTGCATAAAACCAGAGATTGAAATGAGCACAGATAAAGTTCCTTAAGCCAAATATGGAATAGACAAGAGCTACTCCTGACTCAAAGAAATGGACTCAACACCGCATATTAAACGCCTAAGAATGTACCTAATTAGTAAGTATCTTAAAACCTATGGATTGCTATGTCTCCGAAAGAGAATCAAGCATGTGTACAGGGGCATAAACACAGCAGTGATAGGATTGGAGAGGTTCGGTGAGCAAATGAAGACCCTTTGAAGTCATATTGCATGGTACCCATTCCACGGGTTTCAACTACCCAGGTTTAAGGTATTCTTCCTTCAGCTAAAACATGCATGTGGAACCTAGAGTATGATCAACCATGTGATCGGGAGACGTGTTCAAATATGTCTCAGTTTTCCTCCCCTGGTACTTGGGTGCAACATTCCAGACGCTTTACTAACACTCTCCCCACTTGGAGAGTCAGCGCCTTTAACCTCCTGTTTGGCCCAGTTTGCAATTTCTGCGGAAGATGAACAGGAATAGGGAGAACCAATGAGAGACTAGCTGGAGGTGTCTGGACGGGCAAATTTAACTCTCATTTCCCACCAGGAAGAGGAATTAACCAAAGGCTCAGCGTGCCGTGCCGGAACCAGATTAGGGCCTGAAGCCATCCTGCGGTGTTGCGGCCAGGTCACAAAAAAGCGAGTTGAAGAAAGGACCTCAGGGGCACTGTAATTCACAAACCTGCAGAGTTATAAATGACAGCTATCGTCCAAAAATATACTGAAGTAAGGCTGCCAAGAGGACTTGAAAGCGGGGCAGAATTGCAGGAAACCGATTTCAGGAGGTAGACTGGAATTGCATTGAAAGCATAGGAAAAGAGGCAGAACGTCCACAATGATGCACTTGGCCAAAAAGGGCGTATGTGTTTTTTCCTGAATATATTCAGGAAAAAACGCATACGCCCTTTTTGGCCAACCAAGCAAGCTTGCAAAGGAAATCTGCACTACAATGAAGTCTCACTTCACCCCGGTCAAAAGGGCCATCTGAAAAAAGTGTAAAATCCAGAAAGGCAGGACAGGCCATGGAGAACTGGGAGCCTTGTTATGCTGATGGGCGGGATGTAAATTGCCAACAGACACTCGGGAGAAGTGTATGGTGTTTCCTGAAACATCTAAAAAACAAAGCAACAGAGCCTAGGGCACTTCCACTTATGGTCCAATAGCTTAGGGAAATTAAAATCAAAAAGACACAGCCACCCCAAAGTTTGGGACGCCTCTGTTTACAAGAACCTCGTTTACAGTACAAGTTCAACATCGCAGAAAGTGAAAAATGGATAAAGAACATGTGGTATTTACTTACAAAGCAATATCGCTCAGCAATGAAATCTATGTCATCAGGCCCTTAGCAGCACAATGAGTGGATTCAGGTATGATGATTCTAACTGAAATAAGTCACACAGAAAAAGAAACATCATGAGATATCAGTAATACACGGAATGTAAACTTGGCTACACAGGAATTGAATTACAGAACAGAACAGGGTCTCAAATTTAGAAAACCAACTTATGCTTGCTTAAGGGGAAAGGTGAGTTGGGGTGCTGCATAAAACCAGAGATTGAAATGAGCACAGATAAAGTTCCTTAAGACAAATATGGAATAGACAAGAGCTACTCCTTGCTCAACGAAATGGACTCAACACCGCATATTAAACGCCTAAGAATGTACCTGACTAGTAAGTATCTTAAAACCTATGGATTGCTATGTCTCCGAAAGAGAATCAAGCATGTGTACAGGGGCATAAACGCAGCAGTGATAGGTTTGGAGAGGTTCGGTAAACAAATGAAGACCCTTTGAAGTCATATTGCATGGTACCCATTCCACGGGTCTCAACTCTCCAGCTTTAAGGTATTCTTCCTTCAGCTAAAACATGCATGTGGAACCCAGAGTATGATCAACCGTGTGAACGGGAGACGTGTTCAAATATGTCTCAGTTTTCCTCCCCTGGTACTCGGGTGCAACATTCCAGACGCTTTACTAACACTCTCCCCACATGGAGAGTCAGCGCCTTTAACCTCCTGTTTGTCCCAGTTTGCAATTTCTGCGGAAAATGAACAGGAATAGCGAGAACCAATGAGAGACTAGCTGGAGGTGTCTGGACGGGCAAATTTAACTCTCATTTCCCACCAGGAAGAGGAAATAACCAAAGGCTCAGCGTGCCGTGCCGGAACCAGATTAGGGCCTGAAGCCATCCTGCGGTGTTGCGGCCAGCTCAAAAGAAAGCGAGTTGAAGAAAGGAGCTCAGGGGCACTGTAATTCACAAACCTGCAGAGTTATAAATGACAGCTATCGTCCAAAAATATACTGAAGTAAGGCTGCCAAGAGGGCTTGAAAGCGGGGCAGAATTGCAGGAAACCGATTTCAGGAGGTAGACTGGAATTGCATTGAAAGCATAGGAAAAGAGGCAGAACGTCCACAATGATGCACTTGGCCAAAAAGGGCGTATGCGTTTTTTCCTGAATATATTCAGGAAAAAACGCATACGCCCTTTTTGGCCAACCAAGCAAGCTTGCAAAGGAAATCTGCACTACAATGAAGTCTCACTTCCCCCCGGTCAAAAGGGCCATCTGAAAAAAGTGTAAAATCCAGAAAGGCAGGACAGGCCATGGAGAACTGGGAGCCTTGTTATGCTGATGGGCGGGATGTAAATTGCCAACAGACACTCGGGAGAAGTGTATGGTGTTTCCTGAAACATCTAAAAAACAAAGCAACAGAGCCTAGGGCACTTCCACTTATGGTCCTATAGCTTAGGGAAATTAAAATCAAAAAGACACAGCCACCCCAAAGTTTGGGACGCCTCTGTTTACAAGAACCTCGTTTACCGTACAAGTTCAATATCACAGAAAGTGAAAAATGGATAAAGAACTTGTGGTACTTACGTACAATGCAGTATCACTCAGCAATGAAATCTATGTCATCAGGCCCGTAACAGCATAATGAGTGGATTCAGGTACGATGATTCTCACTGAAATAAGTCACACAGAAAAAGAAACATCATAAGATATCAGTAATACACGGAATGTAAACTTGGCTACACAGGAACTGAATTCCAAAACAGAACAGGGTCTCAAATTTAGAAAACCAACTTATGCTTGCTTAAGGGGAAAGGTGAGTTGGGGTGCTGCATAAAACCAGAGATTGAAATGAGCACAGAGAAAGTTCCTTAAGCCAAATATGGAATAGACAAGAGCTACTCCTTGCTCAACGAAATGGACTCAACACCGCATATTAAACGCCTAAGAATGTACCTGACTAGTAAGTATCTTAAAACCTATGGATTGCTATGTCTCCGAAAGGAATCAAGCATGTGTACAGGGGCATAAACGCAGCAGTGATAGGTTTGGAGAGGTTCGGTAAACAAATGAAGACCCTTTGAAGTCATATTGCATGGTACCCATTCCACGGGTCTCAACTCTCCAGGTTTAAGGTATTCTTCCTTCAGCTAAAACATGCATGTGGAACCCAGAGTATGATCAACCGTGTGAACGGGAGACGTGTTCAAATATGTCTCAGTTTTCCTCCCCTGGTACTCGGGTGCAACATTCCAGACGCTTTACTAACACTCTCCCCACTTGGAGAGTCAGCGCCTTTAACCTCCTGTTTGTCCCAGTTTGCAATTTCTGCGGAAAATGAACAGGAATAGCGAGAACCAATGAGAGACTAGCTGGAGGTGTCTGGACGGGCAAATTTAACTCTCATTTCCCACCAGGAAGAGGAAATAACCAAAGGCTCAGCGTGCCGTGCCGGAACCAGATTAGGGCCTGAAGCCATCCTGCGGTGTTGCGGCCAGCTCAAAAGAAAGCGAGTTGAAGAAAGGAGCTCAGGGGCACTGTAATTCACAAACCTGCAGAGTTATAAATGACAGCTATCGTCCAAAAATATACTGAAGTAAGGCTGCCAAGAGGACTTGAAAGCGGGGCAGAATTGCAGGAAACCGATTTCAGGAGGTAGACTGGAATTGCATTGAAAGCATAGGAAAAGAGGCAGAACGTCCACAATGATGCACTTGGACAAAAAAGGGCGTATGCGTTTTTTCCTGAATATATTCAGGAAAAAACGCATACGCCCTTTTTGGCCAACCAAGCAAGCTTGCAAAGGAAATCTGCACTACAATGAAGTCTCACTTCCCCCCGGTCAAAAGGGCCATCTGAAAAAAGTGTAAAATCCAGAAAGGCAGGACAGGCCATGGAGAACTGGGAGCCTTGTTATGCTGATGGGCGGGATGTAAATTGCCAACAGCCACTCCGGAGAAGTGTATGTTTTTTCCTGAAACATCTAAAAAACAAAGCAACAGAGCCTAGGGCACTTCCACTTATGGTCCTATAGCTTAGGGAAATTAAAATCAAAAAGACACAGCCACTCCAAAGTTTGGGACGCCTCTGTTTACAAGAACCTCGTTTACAGTACAAGTTCAACATCGCAGAAAGTGAAAAATGGATAAAGAACATGTGGTATTTACTTACAAAGCAATATCACTCAGCAATGAAATCTATGTCATCAGGCCCTTAGCAGCACAATGAGTGGATTCAGGTATGATGATTCTAACTGAAATAAGTCACACAGAAAATGAAACATCATAAGATATCAGTAATACACGGAATGTAAACTTGGCTACACAGGAACTGAATTACAGAACAGAACAGGGTCTCAAATTTAGAAAACCAACTTATGCTTGCTTAAGGGGAAAGGTGAGTTGGGGTGCTGCATAAAACCAGAGATTGAAATGAGCACAGATAAAGTTCCTTAAGCCAAATATGGAATAGACAAGAGCTACTCCTTGCTCAACGAAATGGACTGAACAACGCATATTAAACGCCTAAGAATGTACCTGACTAGTAAGTATCTTAAAACCTATGGATTGCTATGTCTCCGAAAGAGAATCAAGCATGTGTACAGGCGCATAAACGCAGCAGTGATAGGATTGGAGAGGTTCGGTGAACAAATGAAGACCCTTTGAAGTCATATTGCATGGTACCCATTCCACGGGTCTCAACTCTCCAGGTTTAAGGTATTCTTTCTTCAGCTAAAACATGCATGTGGAACCCAGAGTATGATCAACCGTGTGAACGGGAGACGTGTTCAAATATGTCTCAGTTTTCGTACCCTGGTACTCGGGTGCAACATTCCAGACGCTTTACTAACACTCTCCCCACTTGGAGAGTCAGCGCCTTTAACCTCCTGTTTGGCCCAGTTTGCAATTTCTGTGGAAGACGAACAGGAATAGCGAGAACCATTGAGAGACTAGCTGGAGGTGTCTGGACGGGCAAATTTAACTCTCATTTCCCACCAGGAAGAGGAATTAACCGAAGGCTCAGCGTGCCATGCCGGAACCAGATTAGGGCCTGAAGCCATCCTGCGGTGTTGTGGCCAGGTCACAAGAAAGCGAGTTGAAGAAAGGAGCTCAGGGGCACTGTAATTCACAAACCTGCAGAGTTATAAATGACAGCTATCGTCCAAAAATATACTGAAGTAAGGCTGCCAAGAGGACTTGAAAGCGGGGCAGAATTGCAGGAAACCGATTTCAGGAGGTAGACTGGAATTGCATTGAAAGCATAGGAAAAGAGGCAGAACGTCCACAATGATGCACTTGGCCAAAAAGGGCGTATGCGTTTTTTCCTGAATATATTCAGGAAAAAACGCATACGCCCTTTTTGGCCAACCAAGCAAGCTTGCAAAGGAAATCTGCACTACAATGAAGTCTCACTTCCCCCCGGTCAAAAGGGCCATCTGAAAAAAGTGTAAAATCCAGAAAGGCAGGATAGGCCATGGAGAACTGGGAGTCTTGTTATGCTGATGGGCGGGATGTAAATTGCCAACAGACACTCGGGAGAAGTGTATGGTGTTTCCTGAAACATCTAAAAAACAAAGCAACAGAGCCTAGGGCACTTCCACTTATGGTCCTATAGCTTAGGGAAATTAAAATCAAAAAGACACAGCCACCCCAAAGTTTGGGACGCCTCTGTTTACAAGAACCTCGTTTACCGTACAAGGTCAATATCACAGAAAGTGAAAAATGGATAAAGAACTTGTGGTACTTACGTACAATGCAATATCACTCAGCAATGAAATCTATGTCATCAGGCCCGTAGCAGCATAATGAGTGGATTCAGGTACGATGATTCTAACTGAAATAAGTCACACAGAAAAAGAAACATCATAAGATATCACTAATACACGGAATGTAAACTTGGCTACACAGGAACTGAATTCCAAAACAGAACAGGGTCTCAAATTTAGAAAACCAACTTATGCTTGCTTAAGGGGAAAGGTGAGTTGGGGTGCTGCATAAAACCAGAGATTGAAATGAGCACAGATAGTGTTCCTTAAGCCAAATATGGACTAGACAAGAGCTACTCCTTGCTCAACGAAATGGAATCAACACCCCATATTAAACGCCTAAGAATGTACCTGACTAGTAAGTATCTTAAAACCTATGGATTGCTATGTCTCCAAAAGAGAATCACGCGTGTGTACAGGGGCATAAATACAGCAGTGATAGGATTGGAGAGGTTCGGTGAGCAAATGAAGACCCTTTGAAGTCATATTGCATGGTACCCATTCCACGGGTCTCAACTCTCCAGGTTTAAGGTATTCTTCCTTCAGCTAAAACATGCATGTGGAACCCAGAGTATGATCAACCATGTGAACGGGAGACGTGTTCAAATATGTCTCAGTTTTCCTCCCCTGGTACTCGGGTGCAACATTCCAGACGCTTTACTAACACTCTCCCCACTTGGAGAGTCAGCGCCTTTAACCTCCTGTTTGGCCCAGTTTGCAATTTCTGCAGAAGATGAACAGGAATAGGGAACACCAATGAGAGACTAGCTGGAGGTGTCTGGACGGGCAAATTTAACTCTCATTTCCCACCAGGAAGAGGAAATAACCAAAGGCTCAGCGTGCCGTGCCGGAACCAGATTAGGGCCTGAAGCCATCCTGCGGTGTTGCGGCCAGGTCACAAGAAAGCGAGTTGAAGAAAGGAGCTCAGGGGCACTGTAATTCACAAACCTGCAGAGTTATAAATGACAGCTATCGTCCAAAAATATACTGAAGTAAGGCTGCCAAGAGGACTTGAAAGCGGGGCAGAATTGCAGGAAACCGATTTCAGGAGGTAGACTGGAATTGCATTGAAAGCATAGGAAAAGAGGCAGAACGTCCACAATGATGCACTTGGCCAAAAAGGGCGTATGCGTTTTTTCCTGAATATATTCAGGAAAAAACGCATACGCCCTTTTTGGCCAACCAAGCAAGCTTGCAAAGGAAATCTGCACTACAATGAAGTCTCACTTCCCCCCGGTCAAAAGGGCCATCTGAAAAAAGTGTAAAATCCAGAAAGGCAGGACAGGCCATGGAGAACTGGGAGCCTTGTTATGCTGATGGGCGGGATGTAAATTGCCAACAGCCACTGGGGAGAAGTGTATGGTGTTTCCTGAAACATCTAAAAAACAAAGCAACAGAGCCTAGGGCACTTCCACTTATGGTCCAATAGCTTAGGGAAATTAAAATCAAAAAGACACAGCCACCCCAAAGTTTGGGACGCCTCTGTTTACAAGAACCTCGTTTACAGTACAAGTTCAACATCGCAGAAAGTGAAAAATGGATAAAGAACATGTGGTATTTACTTACAAAGCAATATCGCTCAGCAATGAAATCTATGTCATCAGGCCCTTAGCAGCACAATGAGTGGATTCAGGTATGATGATTCTAACTGAAATAAGTCACACAGAAAAAGAAACATCATGAGATATCAGTAATACACGGAATGTAAACTTGGCTACACAGGAATTGAATTACAGAACAGAACAGGGTCTCAAATTTAGAAAACCAACTTATGCTTGCTTAAGGGGAAAGGTGAGTTGGGGTGCTGCATAAAACCAGAGATTGAAATGAGCACAGATAAAGTTCCTTAAGACAAATATGGAATAGACAAGAGCTACTCCTTGCTCAACGAAATGGACTCAACACCGCATATTAAACGCCTAAGAATGTACCTGACTAGTAAGTATCTTAAAACCTATGGATTGCTATGTCTCCGAAAGAGAATCAAGCATGTGTACAGGGGCATAAACGCAGCAGTGATAGGTTTGGAGAGGTTCGGTAAACAAATGAAGACCCTTTGAAGTCATATTGCATGGTACCCATTCCACGGGTCTCAACTCTCCAGCTTTAAGGTATTCTTCCTTCAGCTAAAACATGCATGTGGAACCCAGAGTATGATCAACCGTGTGAACGGGAGACGTGTTCAAATATGTCTCAGTTTTCCTCCCCTGGTACTCGGGTGCAACATTCCAGACGCTTTACTAACACTCTCCCCACATGGAGAGTCAGCGCCTTTAACCTCCTGTTTGTCCCAGTTTGCAATTTCTGCGGAAAATGAACAGGAATAGCGAGAACCAATGAGAGACTAGCTGGAGGTGTCTGGACGGGCAAATTTAACTCTCATTTCCCACCAGGAAGAGGAAATAACCAAAGGCTCAGCGTGCCGTGCCGGAACCAGATTAGGGCCTGAAGCCATCCTGCGGTGTTGCGGCCAGCTCAAAAGAAAGCGAGTTGAAGAAAGGAGCTCAGGGGCACTGTAATTCACAAACCTGCAGAGTTATAAATGACAGCTATCGTCCAAAAATATACTGAAGTAAGGCTGCCAAGAGGGCTTGAAAGCGGGGCAGAATTGCAGGAAACCGATTTCAGGAGGTAGACTGGAATTGCATTGAAAGCATAGGAAAAGAGGCAGAACGTCCACAATGATGCACTTGGCCAAAAAGGGCGTATGCGTTTTTTCCTGAATATATTCAGGAAAAAACGCATACGCCCTTTTTGGCCAACCAAGCAAGCTTGCAAAGGAAATCTGCACTACAATGAAGTCTCACTTCCCCCCGGTCAAAAGGGCCATCTGAAAAAAGTGTAAAATCCAGAAAGGCAGGACAGGCCATGGAGAACTGGGAGCCTTGTTATGCTGATGGGCGGGATGTAAATTGCCAACAGACACTCGGGAGAAGTGTATGGTGTTTCCTGAAACATCTAAAAAACAAAGCAACAGAGCCTAGGGCACTTCCACTTATGGTCCTATAGCTTAGGGAAATTAAAATCAAAAAGACACAGCCACCCCAAAGTTTGGGACGCCTCTGTTTACAAGAACCTCGTTTACCGTACAAGTTCAATATCACAGAAAGTGAAAAATGGATAAAGAACTTGTGGTACTTACGTACAATGCAGTATCACTCAGCAATGAAATCTATGTCATCAGGCCCGTAACAGCATAATGAGTGGATTCAGGTACGATGATTCTCACTGAAATAAGTCACACAGAAAAAGAAACATCATAAGATATCAGTAATACACGGAATGTAAACTTGGCTACACAGGAACTGAATTCCAAAACAGAACAGGGTCTCAAATTTAGAAAACCAACTTATGCTTGCTTAAGGGGAAAGGTGAGTTGGGGTGCTGCATAAAACCAGAGATTGAAATGAGCACAGAGAAAGTTCCTTAAGCCAAATATGGAATAGACAAGAGCTACTCCTTGCTCAACGAAATGGACTCAACACCGCATATTAAACGCCTAAGAATGTACCTGACTAGTAAGTATCTTAAAACCTATGGATTGCTATGTCTCCGAAAGGAATCAAGCATGTGTACAGGGGCATAAACGCAGCAGTGATAGGTTTGGAGAGGTTCGGTAAACAAATGAAGACCCTTTGAAGTCATATTGCATGGTACCCATTCCACGGGTCTCAACTCTCCAGGTTTAAGGTATTCTTCCTTCAGCTAAAACATGCATGTGGAACCCAGAGTATGATCAACCGTGTGAACGGGAGACGTGTTCAAATATGTCTCAGTTTTCCTCCCCTGGTACTCGGGTGCAACATTCCAGACGCTTTACTAACACTCTCCCCACTTGGAGAGTCAGCGCCTTTAACCTCCTGTTTGTCCCAGTTTGCAATTTCTGCGGAAAATGAACAGGAATAGCGAGAACCAATGAGAGACTAGCTGGAGGTGTCTGGACGGGCAAATTTAACTCTCATTTCCCACCAGGAAGAGGAAATAACCAAAGGCTCAGCGTGCCGTGCCGGAACCAGATTAGGGCCTGAAGCCATCCTGCGGTGTTGCGGCCAGCTCAAAAGAAAGCGAGTTGAAGAAAGGAGCTCAGGGGCACTGTAATTCACAAACCTGCAGAGTTATAAATGACAGCTATCGTCCAAAAATATACTGAAGTAAGGCTGCCAAGAGGACTTGAAAGCGGGGCAGAATTGCAGGAAACCGATTTCAGGAGGTAGACTGGAATTGCATTGAAAGCATAGGAAAAGAGGCAGAACGTCCACAATGATGCACTTGGACAAAAAAGGGCGTATGCGTTTTTTCCTGAATATATTCAGGAAAAAACGCATACGCCCTTTTTGGCCAACCAAGCAAGCTTGCAAAGGAAATCTGCACTACAATGAAGTCTCACTTCCCCCCGGTCAAAAGGGCCATCTGAAAAAAGTGTAAAATCCAGAAAGGCAGGACAGGCCATGGAGAACTGGGAGCCTTGTTATGCTGATGGGCGGGATGTAAATTGCCAACAGCCACTCCGGAGAAGTGTATGTTTTTTCCTGAAACATCTAAAAAACAAAGCAACAGAGCCTAGGGCACTTCCACTTATGGTCCTATAGCTTAGGGAAATTAAAATCAAAAAGACACAGCCACTCCAAAGTTTGGGACGCCTCTGTTTACAAGAACCTCGTTTACAGTACAAGTTCAACATCGCAGAAAGTGAAAAATGGATAAAGAACATGTGGTATTTACTTACAAAGCAATATCACTCAGCAATGAAATCTATGTCATCAGGCCCTTAGCAGCACAATGAGTGGATTCAGGTATGATGATTCTAACTGAAATAAGTCACACAGAAAATGAAACATCATAAGATATCAGTAATACACGGAATGTAAACTTGGCTACACAGGAACTGAATTACAGAACAGAACAGGGTCTCAAATTTAGAAAACCAACTTATGCTTGCTTAAGGGGAAAGGTGAGTTGGGGTGCTGCATAAAACCAGAGATTGAAATGAGCACAGATAAAGTTCCTTAAGCCAAATATGGAATAGACAAGAGCTACTCCTTGCTCAACGAAATGGACTGAACAACGCATATTAAACGCCTAAGAATGTACCTGACTAGTAAGTATCTTAAAACCTATGGATTGCTATGTCTCCGAAAGTGAATCAAGCATGTGTACAGGCGCATAAACGCAGCAGTGATAGGATTGGAGAGGTTCGGTGAACAAATGAAGACCCTTTGAAGTCATATTGCATGGTACCCATTCCACGGGTCTCAACTCTCCAGGTTTAAGGTATTCTTTCTTCAGCTAAAACATGCATGTGGAACCCAGAGTATGATCAACCGTGTGAACGGGAGACGTGTTCAAATATGTCTCAGTTTTCGTACCCTGGTACTCGGGTGCAACATTCCAGACGCTTTACTAACACTCTCCCCACTTGGAGAGTCAGCGCCTTTAACCTCCTGTTTGGCCCAGTTTGCAATTTCTGTGGAAGATGAACAGGAATAGCGAGAACCATTGAGAGACTAGCTGGAGGTGTCTGGACGGGCAAATTTAACTCTCATTTCCCACCAGGAAGAGGAATTAACCGAAGGCTCAGCGTGCCATGCCGGAACCAGATTAGGGCCTGAAGCCATCCTGCGGTGTTGTGGCCAGGTCACAAGAAAGCGAGTTGAAGAAAGGAGCTCAGGGGCACTGTAATTCACAAATCTGCAGAGTTATAAATGACAGCTATCGTCCAAAAATATACTGAAGTAAGGCTGCCAAGAGGACTTGAAAGCGGGGCAGAATTGCAGGAAACCGATTTCAGGAGGTAGACTGGAATTGCATTGAAAGCATAGGAAAAGAGGCAGAACGTCCACAATGATGCACTTGGCCAAAAAGGGCGTATGCGTTTTTTCCTGAATATATTCAGGAAAAAACGCATACGCCCTTTTTGGCCAACCAAGCAAGCTTGCAAAGGAAATCTGCACTACAATGAAGTCTCACTTCCCCCCGGTCAAAAGGGCCATCTGAAAAAAGTGTAAAATCCAGAAAGGCAGGATAGGCCATGGAGAACTGGGAGTCTTGTTATGCTGATGGGCGGGATGTAAATTGCCAACAGACACTCGGGAGAAGTGTATGGTGTTTCCTGAAACATCTAAAAAACAAAGCAACAGAGCCTAGGGCACTTCCACTTATGGTCCTATAGCTTAGGGAAATTAAAATCAAAAAGACACAGCCACCCCAAAGTTTGGGACGCCTCTGTTTACAAGAACCTCGTTTACCGTACAAGGTCAATATCACAGAAAGTGAAAAATGGATAAAGAACTTGTGGTACTTACGTACAATGCAGTATCACTCAGCAATGAAATCTATGTCATCAGGCCCGTAGCAGCATAATGAGTGGATTCAGGTACGATGATTCTAACTGAAATAAGTCACACAGAAAAAGAAACATCATAAGATATCAGTAATACACGGAATGTAAACTTGGCTACACAGGAACTGAATTCCAAAACAGAACAGGGTCTCAAATTTAGAAAACCAACTTATGCTTGCTTAAGGGGAAAGGTGAGTTGGGGTGCTGCATAAAACCAGAGATTGAAATGAGCACAGATAGTGTTCCTTAAGCCAAATATGGACTAGACAAGAGCTACTCCTTGCTCAACGAAATGGACTCAACACCCCATATTAAACGCCTAAGAATGTACCTGACTAGTAAGTATCTTAAAACCTATGGATTGCTATGTCTCCAAAAGAGAATCACGCGTGTGTACAGGGGCATAAATACAGCAGTGATAGGATTGGAGAGGTTCGGTGAGCAAATGAAGACCCTTTGAAGTCATATTGCATGGTACCCATTCCACGGGTCTCAACTCTCCAGGTTTAAGGTATTCTTCCTTCAGCTAAAACATGCATGTGGAACCCAGAGTATGATCAACCATGTGAACGGGAGACGTGTTCAAATATGTCTCAGTTTTCCTCCCCTGGTACTCGGGTGCAACATTCCAGACGCTTTACTAACACTCTCCCCACTTGGAGAGTCAGCGCCTTTAACCTCCTGTTTGGCCCAGTTTGCAATTTCTGCAGAAGATGAACAGGAATAGGGAACACCAATGAGAGACTAGCTGGAGGTGTCTGGACGGGCAAATTTAACTCTCATTTCCCACCAGGAAGAGGAAATAACCAAAGGCTCAGCGTGCCGTGCCGGAACCAGATTAGGGCCTGAAGCCATCCTGCGGTGTTGCGGCCAGGTCACAAGAAAGCGAGTTGAAGAAAGGAGCTCAGGGGCACTGTAATTCACAAACCTGCAGAGTTATAAATGACAGCTATCGTCCAAAAATATACTGAAGTAAGGCTGCCAAGAGGACTTGAAAGCGGGGCAGAATTGCAGGAATCCGATTTCAGGAGGTAGACTGGAATTGCATTGAAAGCATAGGAAAAGAGGCAGAACGTCCACAATGATGCACTTGGCCAAAAAGGGCGTATGCGTTTTTTCCTGAATATATTCAGGAAAAAACGCATACGCCCTTTTTGGCCAACCAAGCAAGCTTGCAAAGGAAATCTGCACTACAATGAAGTCTCACTTCCCCCCGGTCAAAAGGGCCATCTGAAAAAAGTGTAAAATCCAGAAAGGCAGGACAGGCCATGGAGAACTGGGAGCCTTGTTATGCTGATGGGCGGGATGTAAATTGCCAACAGCCACTCCGGAGAAGTGTATGGTGTTTCCTGAAACATCTAAAAAACAAAGCAACAGAGCCTAGGGCACTTCCACTTATGGTCCTATAGCTTAGGGAAATTAAAATCAAAAAGACACAGCCACCCCAAAGTTTGGGACGCCTCTGTTTACAAGAACCTCGTTTACCGTACAAGTTCAACATCGCAGAAAGTGAAAAATGGATAAAGAAGGTGTGGTATTTACTTACAAAGCAATATCACTCAGCAATGAAATCTATGTCATCAGGCACTTAGCAGCACAATGAGTGGATTCAGATATGATGATTCTAACTGAAATAAGTCACACAGAAAAAGAAACATCATAAGATATCAGTAATACACGGAATGTAAACTTGGCTACACAGGAACTGAATTACAGAACAGAACAGGGTCTCAAATTTAGAAAACCAACTTATGCTTGCTTAAGGGGAAAGGTGAGTTGGGGTGCTGCATAAAACCAGAGATTGAAACGAGCACAGATAAAGTTCCTTAAGCCAAATATGGAATAGACAAGAGCTACTCCTTGCTCAACGAAATGGACTCAACACCGCATATTAAACGCCTAAGAATGTACCTGACTAGTAAGTATCTTAAAACCTATGGATTGCTATGTCTCCGAAAGAGAATCAAGCATGTGTACAGGGGCATAAACGCAGCAGTGATAGGATTGGAGAGGTTCGGTGAGGAAATGAAGACCCTTTGAAGTCATATTGCATGGTACCCATTCCACGGGTTTCAACTACCCAGGTTTAAGGTATTCTTCCTACAGCTAAAACATGCATGTGGAACCTAGAGTATGATCAACCATGTGATCGGGAGACGTGTTCAAATATGTCTCAGTTTTCGTACCCTGGTACTCGGGTGCAACATTCCAGAGGCTTTACTAACACTCTCCCGACTTGGAGAGTCAGTCCCTTTAACCTCCTGTTTGGCCCAGTTTGCAATTTCTGCGGAAGATGAACAGGAATAGCGAGAACCAATGAGAGACTAGCTGGAGGTGTCTGGACGGGCAAATTTAACTCTCATTTCCCACCAGGAAGAGGAAATAACCAAAGGCTCAGCGTGCCGTGCCGGAACCAGATTAGGGCCTGAAGCCATCCTGCGGTGTTGCGGCCAGCTCAAAAGAAAGCGAGTTGAAGAAAGGAGCTCAGGGGCACTGTAATTCACAAACCTGCAGAGTTATAAATGACAGCTATCGTCCAAAAATATACTGAAGTAAGGCTGCCAAGAGGACTTGAAAGCGGGGCAGAATTGCAGGAAACCGATTTCAGGAGGTAGACTGGAATTGCATTGAAAGCATAGGAAAAGAGGCAGAACGTCCACAATGATGCACTTGGCCAAAAAGGGCGTATGCGTTTTTTCCTGAATATATTCAGGAAAAAACGCATAGGCCCTTTATGGCCAACCAAGCAAGCTTGCAAAGGAAATCTGCACTACAATGAAGTCTCACTTCCCCCCGGTCAAAAGGGCCATCTGAAAAAAGTGTAAAATCCAGAAAGGCAGGACAGGCCATGGAGAACTGGGAGCCTTGTTATGCTGATGGGCGGGATGTAAATTGCCAACAGCCACTCGGGAGAAGTGTATGGTGTTTCCTGAAACATCTAAAAAACAAAGCAACAGAGCCTAGGGCACTTCCACTTATGGTCCTATAGCTTAGGGAAATTAAAATCAAAAAGACACAGCCACCCCAAAGTTTGGGACGCCTCTGTTTACAAGAACCTTGTTTACAGTACAAGTTCAACATCGCAGAAAGTGAAAAATGGATAAAGAAGGTGTGGTATTTACTTAAAAGCAATATCACTCAGCAATGAAATCTATTTCATCAGGCCCTTAGCAGCACAATGAGTGGATTCAGATATGATGATGCTAACTGAAATAAGTCACACAGAAAAAGAAACATCATAAGATATCAGTAATACACGGAATGTAAACTTGGCTACACAGGAACTGAATTACAGAACAGAACAGGGTCTTAAATTTAGAAAACCAACTTATGCTTGCTTAAGGGGAAAGGTGAGTTGGGGTGCTGCATTAAACCAGAGATTGAAATGAGCACAGATAAAGTTCCTTAAGCCAAATATGGACTAGACAAGAGCTACTCCTTGCTCAACGAAATGGACTCAACACCCCATATTAAACGCCTAAGAATGTACCTGACTAGTAAGTATCTTAAAACCTATGGATTGCTATGTCTCCAAAAGAGAATCAAGCGTGTGTACAGGGGCATAAACGCAGCAGTGATAGGATTGGAGAGGTTCGGTGAGCAAATGAAGACCCTTTGAAGTCATATTGCATGGTACCCATTCCACGGGTCTCAACTCTCCAGGTTTAAGGTATTCTTCCTTCAGCTAAAACATGCATCTGGAACCTAGAGTATGATCAACCGTGTGAACGGGAGACGTGTTCAAATATGTCTCAGTTTTCCTCCCCTGGTACTCGGGTGCAACATTCCAGACGCTTTACTAACACTCTCCCCACTTGGAGAGTCCGTCCCTTTAATCTCCTGTTTGGCCCAGTTTGCAATTTCTGCAGAAGATGAACAGGAATAGCGAGAACCAATGAGAGACTAGCTGGAAGTTTCTGGACGGGCAAATTTAACTCTCATTTCCCACCAGAAAGAGGAATTAACCAAAGGCTCAGCATGCCGTGCCGGAACCAGATTAGGGCCTGAAGCCATCCTGCGGTGTTGCGGCCAGCTCAAAAGAAAGCGAGTTGAAGAAAGGAGCTCAGGGGCACTGTAATTCACAAACCTGCAGAGTTATAAATGACAGCTATCGTCCAAAAATATACTGAAGTAAGGCTGCCAAGAGGACTTGAAAGCGGTGCAGAATTGCAGGAAACCAATTTCAGGAGGTAGACTGGAATTGCATTGAAAGCATAGGAAAAGAGGCAGAACGTCCACAATGATGCACTTGGCCAAAAAGGGCATATGCGTTTTTTCCTGAATATATTCAGGAAAAAACGCATACGCCCTTTTTGGCCAACCAAGCAAGCTTGCAAAGGAAATCTGCACTACAATGAAGTCTCACTTCCCCCCGGTCAAAAGGGCCATCTGAAAAAAGTGTAAAATCCAGAAAGGCAGGACAGGCCATGGAGAACTGGGAGCCTTGTTATGCTGATGGGCGGGATGTAAATTGCCAACAGCCACTCGGGAGAAGTGTATGGTGTTTCCTGAAACATCTAAAAAACAAAGCAACAGAGCCTAGGGCACTTCCACTTATGGTCCTATAGCTTAGGGAAATTAAAACCAAAAAGACACAGCCACCACAAAGTTTGGGACGCCTCTGTTTACAAGAACCTCGTTTACCGTACAAGTTCAATATCACAGAAAGGGACAAATGGATAAAGAACTTGTGGTACTTATGTACAATGCAGTATCACTCAGCAATGAAATCTATGTCATCAGGCCCGTAGCAGCATAATGAGTGGATTCAGGTACGATGATTCTCACTGAAATAAGTCACACAGAAAAAGAAACATCATAAGATATCACTAATACACGGAATGTAAACTTGGCTACACAGGAACTGAATTCCAAAACAGAACAGGGTCTCAAATTTAGAAAACCAACTTATGCTTGCTTAAGGGGAAAGTTGAGTTGGGGTGCTGCATAAAACCAGAGATTGAAATGAGCACAGATAAAGTTCCTTAAGCCAAATATGGACTAGACAAGAGCTACTCCTTGCTCAACGAAATGCACTCAACACCCCATATTAAACGCTTAAGAATGTACCTGACTAGTAAGTATCTTAAAACCTATGGATTGCTATGTCTCCAAAAGAGAATCAAGCGTGTGTACAGGGGCATAAACACAGCAGTGATAGGATTGGAGAGGTTCGGTGAGCAAATGAAGACCCTTTGAAGTCATATTGCATGGTACCCATTCCACGGGTTTCAACTACCCAGGTTTAAGGTATTCTTCCTTCAGCTAAAACATGCATGTGGAACCCAGAGTATGATCAACCATGTGAACGGGAGACGTGTTCAAATATGTCTCAGTTTTCCTCCCCTGGTACTCGGGTGCAACATTCCAGACGCTTTACTAACACTCTCCCCACTTGGAGAGTCAGCGCCTTTAACCTCCTGTTTGGCCCAGTTTGCAATTTCTGCGGAAGATGAACAGGAATAGGGAACACCAATGAGAGACTAGCGGGAGGTGTCTGGACGGGCAAATTTAACTCTCATTTCCCACCAGGAAGAGGAAATAACCAAAGGCTCAGCGTGCCGGGCCGGAACCAGATTAGGGCCTGAAGCCATCCTGCGGTGTTGCGGCCAGCTCAAAAGAAAGCGAGTTGAAGAAAGGAGCTCAGGGGCACTGTAATTCACAAACCTGCAGAGTTATAAATGACAGCTATCGTCCAAAAATATACTGAAGTAAGGCTGCCAAGAGGACTTGAAAGTGGGGCAGAATTGCAGGAAACCGATTTCAGGAGGTAGACTGGAATTGCATTGAAAGCATAGGAAAAGAGGCAGAACGTCCACAATGATGCACTTGGCCAAAAAGGGCGTATGCGTTTTTTCCTGAATATATTCAGGAAAAAACGCATACGCCCTTTTTGGCCAACCAAGCAAGCTTGCAAAGGAAATCTGCACTACAATGAAGTCTCACTTCCCCCCGGTCAAAAGGGCCATCTGAAAAAAGTGTAAAATCCAGAAAGGCAGGACAGGCCATGGAGAACTGGGAGCCTTGTTATGCTGATGGGCGGGATGTAAATTGCCAACAGCCACTCGGGAGAAGTGTATGGTGTTTCCTGAAACATCTAAAAAACAAAGCAACAGAGCCTAGGGCACTTCCACTTATGGTCCTATAGCTTAGGGAAATTAAAATCAAAAAGACACAGCCACCCCAAAGTTTGGGACGCCTCTGTTTACAAGAACCTCGTTTACCGTACAAGGTCAATATCACAGAAAGTGAAAAATGGATAAAGAACTTGTGGTACTTACGTACAATGCAGTATCACTCAGCAATGAAATCTATGTCATCAGGCCCGTAGCAGCATAATGAGTGGATTCAGGTACGATGATTCTCACTGAAATAAGTCACACAGAAAAAGAAACATCATAAGATATCACTAATACACAGAATGTAAACTTGGCTACACAGGAACTGAATTCCAAAACAGAACAGGGTCTCAAATTTAGAAAACCAACTTATGCTTGCTTAAGGGGAAAGGTGAGTTGGGGTGCTGCATAAAACCAGAGATTGAAATGAGCACAGATAAAGTTCCTTAAGCCAAATATGGACTAGACAAGAGCTACTCCTTGCTCAACGAAATGGACTCAACACACCATATTAAACGCCTAAGAATGTACCTGACTAGTAAGTATCTTAAAACCTATGGATTGCTATGTCTCCAAAAGAGAATCAAGCGTGTGTACAGGGGCATAAACGCAGCAGTGATAGGATTGGAGAGGTTCGGTGAGCAAATGAAGACCCTTTGAAGTCATATTGCATGGTACCCATTCCACGGGTCTCAACTCTCCAGGTTTAAGGTATTCTTCCTTCAGCTAAAACATGCATGTGGAACCCAGAGTATGATCAACCATGTGAACGGGAGACGTGTTCAAATATGTCTCAGTTTTCCTCCCCTGGTACTCGGGTGCAACATTCCAGACACTTTACTAACACTCTCCCCACTTGGAGAGTCAGCGCCTTTAACATCCTGTTTGGCCCAGTTTGCAATTTCTGCGGAAGATGAACAAGAATAGGGAACACCAATGAGAGACTAGCTGGAGGTGTCTGGACGGGCAAATTTAACTCTCATTTCCCACCAGGAAGAGGAAATAACCAAAGGCTCAGCGTGCCGTGCCAGAACCAGATTAGGGCCTGAAGCCATCCTGCGGTGTTGCGGCCAGCTCAAAAGAAAGCGAGTTGAAGAAAGGAGCTCAGGGGCACTGTAATTCACAAACCTGCAGAGTTATAAATGACAGCTATCGTCCAAAAATATACTGAAGTAAGGCTGCCAAGAGGACTTGAAAGCGGGGCAGAATTGCAGGAAACCGATTTCAGGAGGTAGACTGGAATTGCATTGAAAGCATAGGAAAAGAGGCAGAACGTCCACAATGATGCACTTGGCCAAAAAGGGCGTATGCGTTTTTTCCTGAATATATTCAGGAAAAAACGCATACGCCCTTTTTGGCCAACCAAGCAAGCTTGCAAAGGAAATCTGCACTACAATGAAGTCTCACTTCCCCCCGGTCAAAAGGGCCATCTGAAAAAAGTGTAAAATCCAGAAAGGCAGGACAGGCCATGGAGAACTGGGAGCCTTGTTATGCTGATGGGCGGGATGTAAATTGCCAACAGCCACTCGGGAGAAGTGTATGGTGTTTCCTGAAACATCTAAAAAACAAAGCAACAGAGCCTAGGGCACTTCCACTTATGGTCCTATAGCTTAGGGAAATTAAAATCAAAAAGACACAGCCACCCCAAAGTTTGGGACGCCTCTGTTTACAAGAACCTCGTTTACCGTACAAGGTCAATATCACAGAAAGTGAAAAATGGATAAAGAACTTGTGGTACTTACGTACAATGCAGTATCACTCAGCAATGAAATCTATGTCATCAGGCCCGTAGCAGCATAATGAGTGGATTCAGGTACGATGATTCTCACTGAAATAAGTCACACAGAAAAAGAAACATC
Source organism: Globicephala melas (assembly GCF_963455315.2). Taxonomy (NCBI): domain Eukaryota; kingdom Metazoa; phylum Chordata; class Mammalia; order Artiodactyla; family Delphinidae; genus Globicephala; species Globicephala melas. The sequence continues at coordinate 563,429 of NW_027207343.1, forward strand.
ATAAGATATCACTAATACACGGAATGTAAACTTGGCTACACAGGAACTGAATTCCAAAACAGAACAGGGTCTCAAATTTAGAAAACCAACTTATGCTTGCTTAAGGGGAAAGGTGAGTTGGGGTGCTGCATAAAACCAGAGATTGAAATGAGCACAGATAAAGTTCCTTAAGCCAAATATGGACTAGACAAGAGCTACTCCTTGCTCAACGAAATGGACTCAACACCCCATATTAAACGCCTAAGAATGTACCTGACTAGTAAGTATCTTAAAACCTATGGATTGCTATGTCTCCAAAAGAGAATCAAGCGTGTGTACAGGGGCATAAACGCAGCAGTGATAGGATTGGAGAGGTTCGGTGAGCAAATGAAGACCCTTTGAAGTCATATTGCATTGTACCCATTCCACGGGTTTCAACTACCCAGGTTTAAGGTATTCTTCCTTCAGCTAAAACATGCATGTGGAACCTAGAGTATGATCAACCATGTGATCGGGAGACGTGTTCAAATATGTCTCAGTTTAAGTACCCTGGTACTCGGGTGCAACATTCCAGACGCTTTACTAACACTCTCCTGACATGCAGAGTCCGTCCCTTTAATCTCCTGTTTGGCCCAGTTTGCAATTTCTGCGGAAGATGAACAGGAATAGCGAGAACCAATGAGAGACTAGCTGGAGGTGTCTGGACGGGCAAATTTAACTCTCATTTCCCACCAGAAAGAGGAATTAACCAAAGGCTCAGCGTGCCGTGCCGGAACCAGATTAGGGCCTGAAGCCATCCTGCGGTGTTGCGGCCAGCTCAAAAGAAAGCGAGTTGAAGAAAGGAGCTCAGGGGCACTGTAATTCACAAACCTGCAGAGTTATAAATGACAGCTATCGTCCAAAAATATACTAAACTAAGGCTGCCAAGAGGACTTGAAAGCGGGGCAGAATTGCAGGAAACCGATTTCAGGAGGTAGACTGGAATTGCATTGAAAGCATAGGAAAAGAGGCAGAACGTCCACAATGATGCACTTGGCCAAAAAGGGCGTATGCGTTTTTTCCTAGGAAAAAACGCATACGCCCTTTTTGGCCAACCAAGCAAGCTTGCAAAGGAAATCTGCACTACAATGAAGTCTCACTTCCCCCCGGTCAAAAGGGCCATCTGAAAAAAGTGTAAAATCCAGAAAGGCAGGACAGGCCATGGAGAACTGGGAGCCTTGTTATGCTGATGGGCGGGATGTAAATTGCCAACAGACACTCGGGAGAAGTGTATGGTGTTTCCTGAAACATCTAAAAAACAAAGCAACAGAGCCTAGGGCACTTCCACTTATGGTCCTATAGCTTAGGGAAATTAAAATCAAAAAGACACAGCCACCCCAAAGTTTGGGACGCCTCTGTTTACAAGAACCTCGTTTACCGTACAAGTTCAACATCGCAGAAAGTGAAAAATGGATAAAGAAGTTGTGGTATTTACTTACAAAGCAATATCACTCAGCAATGAAATCTATGTCATCAGGCCCTTAGCAGCACAATGAGTGGATTCAGGTATGATGATTCTAACTGAAATAAGTCACACAGAAAAAGAAACATCATAAGATATCAGTAATACACGGAATGTAAACTTGGCTACACAGGAACTGAATTACAGAACAGAACAGGGTCTCAAATTTAGAAAACCAACTTATGCTTGCTTAAGGGTAAAGGTGAGTTGGGGTGCTGCATAAAACCAGAGATTGAAACGAGCACAGATAAAGTTCCTTAAGCCAAATATGGAATAGACAAGAGCTACTCCTTGCTCAACGAAATGGACTCAACACCGCATATTAAACGCCTAAGAATGTACCTGACTAGTAAGTATCTTAAAACCTATGGATTGCTATGTCTCCGAAAGAGAATCAAGCATGTGTACAGGGGCATAAAGGCAGCAGTGATAGGATTGGAGAGGTTCGGTGAGCAAATGAAGACCCTTTGAAGTCATATTGCATGGTACCCATTCCACGGGTTTCAACTCTCCAGGTTTAAGGTATTTTTCCTTCAGCTAAAACATGCATGTGGAACCTAGAGTATGATCAACCATGTGATCGGGAGACGTGTTCAAATATGTCTCAGTTTTCGTACCCTGGTACTCGGGTGCAACATTCCAGACGCTTTACTAACACTCTCCCCACTTGGAGAGTCCGTCCCTTTAATCTCCTGTTTGGCCCAGTTTGCAATTTCTGCGGAAGATGAACAGGAATACCGAGAACCAATGAGAGACTAGCTGGAGGTGTCTGGACGGGCAAATTTAACTCTCATTTCCCACCAGGAAGAGGAATTAACCAAAGGCTCAGCGTGCCGTGCCGGAACCAGATTAGGGCCTGAAGCCATCCTGCGGTGTTGCGGCTCAAAAGAAAGCGAGTTGAAGAAAGGAGCTCAGGGGCACTGTAATTCACAAACCTGCAGAGTTATAAATGACAGCTATCGTCCAAAAATATACTGAAGTAAGGCTGCCAAGAGGACTCGAAAGCGGGGCAGAATTGCAGGAAACCGATTTCAGGAGGTAGACTGGAATTGCATTGAAAGCATAGGAAAAGAGGCAGAACGTCCACAATGATGCACTTGGCCAAAAAGGGCGTATGCGTTTTTTCCTGAATATATTCAGGAAAAAACGCATACGCCCTTTTTGGCCAACCAAGCAAGCTTGCAAAGGAAATCTGCACTACAATGAAGTCTCACTTCCCCCCGGTCAAAAGGGCCATCTGAAAAAAGTGTAAAATCCAGAAAGGCAGGACAGGCCATGGAGAACTGGGAGCCTTGTTATGCTGATGGGCGGGATGTAAATTGCCAACAGACACTCGGGAGAAGTGTATGGTGTTTCCTGAAACATCTAAAAAACAAAGCAACAGAGCCTAGGGCACTTCCACTTATGGTCCTATAGCTTAGGGAAATTAAAATCAAAAAGACACAGCCACCCCAAAGTTTGGGACGCCTCTGTTTACAAGAACCTCGTTTACCGTACAAGTTCAATATCACAGAAAGTGAAAAATGGATAAAGAACTTGTGGTACTTACGTACAATGCAGTATCACTCAGCAATGAAATCTATGTCATCAGTCCCGTAGCAGCATAATGAGTGGATTCAGGTACGATGATTCTCACTGAAATAAGTCACACAGAAAAAGAAACATCATAAGATATCACTAATACACGGAATGTAAACTTGGCTACACAGGAACTGAATTCCAAAACAGAACAGGGTCTCAAATTTAGAAAACCAACTTATGCTTGCTTAAGGGGAAAGGTGAGTTGGGGTGCTGCATAAAACCAGAGATTGAAATGAGCACAGATAAAGTTCCTTAAGCCAAATATGGAATAGACAAGAGCTACTCCTTGCTCAACGAAATGGACTCAACACCCCATATTAAACGCCTAAGAATGTACCTGACTAGTAAGTATCTTAAAACCTATGGATTGCTATGTCTCCAAAAGAGAATCAAGCGTGTGTACAGGGGCATAAACGCAGCAGTGATAGGATTGGAGAGGTTCGGTGAGAAAATGAAGACCCTTTGAAGTCATATTGCATGGTACCCATTCCACGGGTCTCAACTCTCCAGGTTTAAGGTATTCTTCCTTCAGCTAAAACATGCATGTGGAACCCCGAGTATGATCAACTATGTGAACGGGAGACGTGTTCAAATATCTCTCAGTTTTCGTACCCTGGTACTCGGGTGCAACATTCCAGACGCTTTACTAACACTCTCCCCACTTGGAGAGTAAGCGCCTTTAACCTCCTGTTTGGCCCAGTTTGCAATTTCTGCGGAAGATGAACAGGAATAGGGAACACCAATGAGAGACTAGCTGGAGGTGTCTGGACGGGCAAATTTAACTCTCATTTCCCACCAGGAAGAGGAATTAACCAAAGGCTCAGCGTGCCGTGCCGGAACCAGATTAGGGCCTGAAGCCATCCTGCGGTGTTGCGGCCAGCTCAAAAGAAAGCGAGTTGAAGAAAGGAGCTCAGGGGCACTGTAATTCACAAACCTGCAGAGTTATAAATGACAGCTATCGTCCAAAAATATACTGAAGTAAGGCTGCCAAGAGGACTTGAAAGCGGGGCAGAATTGCAGGAAACCGATTTCAGGAGGTAGACTGGAATTGCATTGAAAGCATAGGAAAAGAGGCAGAACGTCCACAATGATGCACTTGGCCAAAAAGGGCGTATGCGTTTTTTCCTGAATATATTCAGGAAAAAACGCATACGCCCTTTTTGGCCAACCAAGCAAGCTTGCAAAGGAAATCTGCACTACAATGAAGTCTCACTTCCCCCCGGTCAAAAGGGCCATCTGAAAAAAGTGTAAAATCCAGAAAGGCAGGACAGGCCATGGAGAACTGGGAGCCTTGTTATGCTGATGGGCGGGATGTAAATTGCCAACAGACACTCGGGAGAAGTGTATGGTGTTTCCGGAAACATCTAAAAAACAAAGCAACAGAGCCTAGGGCACTTCCACTTATGGTCCTATAGCTTAGGGAAATTAAAATCAAAAAGACACAGCCACCCCAAAGTTTGGGACGCCTCTGTTTACAAGAACCTCGTTTACCGTACAAGTTCAACTTTGCAGAAAGTGAAAAATGGATAAAGAAGTTGTGGTATTTACTTGCAAAGCAATATCAATCAGCAATGAAATCTATGTCATCAGGCCCTTAGCAGCACAATGAGTGGATTCAAGTATGATGATTCTAACTGAAATAAGTCACACAGAAAAAGAAACATCATAAGATATCAGTAATACACGGAATGTAAACTTGGCTACACAGGAACTGAATTACAGAACAGAACAGGGTCTCAAATTTAGAAAACCAACTTATGCTTGCTTAAGGGTAAAGGTGAGTTGGGATGCTGCATAAAACCAGAGATTGAAACGAGCACAGATAAAGTTCCTTAAGCCAAATATGGAATAGACAAGAGCTACTCCTTGCTCAACGAAATGGACTCAACACCGCATATTAAACGCCTAAGAATGTACCTGACTAGTAAGTATCTTAAAACCTATGGATTGCTATGTCTCCGAAAGAGAATCAAGCATGTGTACAGGGGCACAAACGCAGCAGTGATAGGATTGGAGAGGTTCGGTGAGCAAATGAAGACCCTTTGAAGTCATATTGCATGGTACCCATTCCACGGGTTTCAACTACCCAGGTTTAAGGTATTCTTCCTTCAGCTAAAACATGCATGTGGAACCTAGAGTATGATCAACCATGTGATCGGGAGACGTGTTCAAATATGTCTCAGTTTTCGTACCCTGGTACTCGGGTGCAACATTCCAGACGCTTTACTAACACTCTCCCGACTTGGAGAGTCCGTCCCTTTAATCTCCTGTTTGGCCCAGTTTGCAATTTCTGCGGAAGATGAACAGGAATAGCGAGAACCAATGAGAGACTAGCTGGAGGTGTCTGGACGGGCAAATTTAACTCTCATTTCCCACCAGGAAGAGGAAATAACCAAAGGCTCAGCGTGCCGGGCCGGAACCAGATTAGGGCCTGAATCCATCCTGCGGTGTTGCGGCCAGGTCACAAGAAAGCGAGTTGAAGAAAGGAGCTCAGGGGCACTGTAATTCACAAACCTGCAGAGTTATAAATGACAGCTATCGTCCAAAAATATACGGAAGTAAGGCTGCCAAGAGGACTTGAAAACGGGGCAGAATTGCAGGAAACCGATTTCAGGAGGTAGACTGGAATTGCATTGAAAGCATAGGAAAAGAGGCAGAACGTCCACAATGATGCACTTGGCCAAAAAGGGCGTATGCGTTTTTTCCTGAATATATTCAGGAAAAAACGCATACGCCCTTTTTGGACAACCAAACAACCTTGCAAATGAAATATGCACTACAATGAAGTCTCACTTCCCCCCGGTCAAAAGGGCCATCTGAAAAAAGTGTAAAATCCAGAAAGGCAGGACAGGCCATGGAGAACTGGGAGCCTTGTTAAGCTGATGGGCGGGATGTAAATTGCCAACAGACACTCGGGAGAAGTGTATGGTGTTTCCTGAAACATCTAAAAAACAAAGCAACAGAGCCTAGGGCACTTCCACTTATTGTCCTATAGCTTAGGGAAATTAAAATCAAAAAGACACAGCCACCCCAAAGTTTGGGACACCTCTGTTTACAAGAACCTCGTTTACCGTACAGGTTCAATATCACAGAAAGTGAAAAATGGATAAAGAACTTGTGGTACTTACGTACAATGCAATATCACTCAGCAATGAAATCTATGTCATCAGGCCCGTGGCAGCATAATGAGTGGATTCAGGTACGATGATTCTAACTGAAATAAGTCACACAGAAAAAGAAACATCATAAGATATCACTAATACACGGAATGTAAACTTGGCTACACAGGAACTGAATTCCAAAACAGAACAGGGTCTCAAATTTAGAAAACCAACTTATGCTTGCTTAAGGGTAAAGGTGAGTTGGGGTGCTGCATAAAACCAGAGATTGAAACGAGCACAGATAAAGTTCCTTAAGCCAAATATGGAATAGACAAGAGCTACTCCTTGCTCAACGAAATGGACTCAACACCGCATATTAAACGCCTAAGAATGTACCTGACTAGTAAGTACCTTAAAACCTATGGATTGCTATGTCTCCGAAAGAGAATCAAGCATTTGTACAGGGGCATAAACGGAGCAGTGATAGGATTGGAGAGGTTCGGTGAGCAAATGAAGACCCTTTGAAGTCATATTGCATGGTACCCATTCCACGGGTTTCAACTACCCAGGTTTAAGGTATTCTTCCTTCAGCTAAAACATGCATGTGGAACCTAGAGTATGATCAACCATGTGATCGGGAGACGTGTTCAAATATGTCTCAGTTTTCGTACCCTGGTACTCGGTGCAACATTCCAGACGCTTTACTAACACTCTCCCGACTTGGAGAGTCCGTCCCTTTAATCTCCTGTTTGGCCCAGTTTGCAATTTCTGCGGAAGATGAACAGGAATAGCGAGAACCAATGAGACACTAGCTGGAGGTGTCTGGACGGGCAAATTTAACTCTCATTTCCCACCAGAAAGAGGAATTAACCAAAGGCTCAGCGTGCCGTGCCGGAACCAGATTAGGGCCTGAAGCCATCCTGCGGTGTTGCGGCCAGCTCAAAAGAAAGCGAGTTGAAGAAAGGAGCTCAGGGGCACTGTAATTCACAAACCTGCAGAGTTATAAATGACAGCTATCGTCCAAAAATATACTGAAGTAAGGCTGCCAAGAGGACTTGAAAGCGGGGCAGAATTGCAGGAAACCGATTTCAGGAGGTAGACTGGAATTGCATTGAAAGCATAGGAAAAGAGGCAGAACGTCCACAATGATGCACTTGGCCAAAAAGGGCGTATGCGTTTTTTTCTGAATATATTCAGGAAAAAACGCATACGCCCTTTTTGGCCAACCAAGCAAGCTTGCAAAGGAAATCTGCACTACAATGAAGTCTCACTTCCCCCCGGTCAAAAGGGCCATCTGAAAAAAGTGTAAAATCCAGAAAGGCAGGACAGGCCATGGAGAACTGGGAGCCTTGTTATGCTGATGGGCGGGATGTAAATTGCCAACAGACACTCGGGAGAAGTGTATGGTGTTTCCTGAAACATCTAAAAAACAAAGCAACAGAGCCTAGGGCACTTCCACTTATGGTCCTATAGCTTAGGGAAATTAAAATCAAAAAGACACAGCCACCCCAAAGTTTGGGACGCCTCTGTTTATAAGAACCTCGTTTACCGTACAAGTTCAATATCACAGAAAGTGAAAAATGGATAAAGAACTTGTGGTACTTACGTACAATGCAGTATCACTCAGCAATGAAATCTATGTCATCAGGCCCGTAGCAGCATAATGAGTGGATTCAGGTACGATGATTCTCACTGAAATAAGTCACACAGAAAAAGAAACATCATAAGATATCAGTAATACACGGAATGTAAACTTGGCTACACAGGAACTGAATTCCAAAACAGAACAGGGTCTCAAATTTAGAAAACCAACTTATGCTTGCTTAAGGGGAAAGGTGAGTTGGGGTGCTGCATAAAACCAGAGATTGAAATGAGCACAGATAAAGTTCCTTAAGCCAAATATGGACTAGACAAGAGCTACTCCTTGCTCAACGAAATGGACTCAACACCCCATATTAAACGCCTAAGAATGCACCTGACTAGTAAGTATCTTAAAACCTATGGATTGCTATGTCTCCGAAAGAGAATCAAGCATGTGTACAGGGGCATAAACGCAGCAGTGATAGGATTGGAGAGGTTCGGTGAGCAAATGAAGACCCTTTGAAGTCATATTGCATGGTACCCATTCCACGGGTTTCAACTACCCAGGTTTAAGGTATTCTTCCTTCAGCTAAAACATGCATGTGGAACCTAGAGTATGATCAACCATGTGATTGGGAGACGTGTTCAAATATGTCTCAGTTTTCGTACCCTGGTACTCGGGTGCAACATTCCAGACGCTTTACTAACACTCTCCCGACTTGGAGAGTCAGTCCCTTTAACCTCCTGTTTGGCCCAGTTTGCAATTTCTGCGGAAGATGAACAGGAATAGCGAGAACCAATGAGAGACTAGCTGGAGGTGTCTGGACGGGCAAATTTAACTCTCATTTCCCAGCAGGAAGAGGAATTAACCAAAGGTTCAGCGTGCCGTGCCGGAACCAGATTAGGGCCTGAAGCCATCCTGCGGTGTTGCGGCCAGCTCAAAAGAAAGCGAGTTGAAGAAAGGAGCTCAGGGGCACTGTAAATCACAAACCTGCAGAGTTATAAATGACAGCTATCGTCCAAAAATATACTGAAGTAAGGCTGCCAAGAGGACTTGAAAGCGGGGCAGAATTGCAGGAAACCGATTTCAGGAGGTAGACTGGAATTGCATTGAAAGCATAGGAAAAGAGGCAGAACGTCCACAATGATGCACTTGGCCAAAAAGGGCGTATGCGTTTTTTCCTGAATATATTCAGGAAAAAACGCATACGCACTTTTTGGCCAACCAAGCAAGCTTGCAAAGGAAATCTGCACTACAATGAAGTCTCACTTCCCCCCGGTCAAAAGGGCCATCTGAAAAAAGTGTAAAATCCAGAAAGGCAGGACAGGCCATGGAGAACTGGGAGCCTTGTTATGCTGATGGGCGGGATGTAAATTGCCAACAGACACTCGGGAGAAGTGTATGGTGTTTCCTGAAACATCTAAACAACAAAGCAACAGAGCCTAGGGCACTTCCACTTATGGTCCTATAGCTTAGGGGAATTAAAATCAAAAAGACACAGCCACCCCAAAGTTTGGGGCACCTCTGTTTACAAGAACCTCGTTTACAGTACAAGTTCAACATCGCAGAAAGTGAAAAATGGATAAAGAACATGTGGTATTTACTGACAAAGCAATATCACTCAGCAATGAAATCTATGTCATCAGGCCCTTAGCAGCACAATGAGTGGATTCAGGTATGATGATTCTAACTGAAATAAGTCACACAGAAAAAGAAACATCATAAGATATCAGTAATACACGGAATGTAAACTTGGCTACACAGGAACTGAATTACAGAACAGAACAGGGTCTCAAATTTAGAAAACCAACTTATGCTTGCTTAAGGGGAAAGGTGAGTTGGGGTGCTGCATAAAACCAGAGATTGAAATGAGCACAGATAAAGTTCCTTAAGCCAAATATGGAATAGACAAGAGCTACTCCTTGCTCAACGAAATGGACTCAACACCGCATATTAAACGCCTAAGAATGTACCTGACTAGTAAGTATCTTAAAACCTATGGATTGCTATGTCTCCAAAAGAGAATCAAGCGTGTGTACAGGCGCATAAACGCAGCAGTGATAGGATTGGAGAGGTTCGGTGAGCAAATGAAGACCCTTTGAAGTCATATTGCATGGTACCCATTCCACGGGTCTCAACTCTCCAGGTTAAAGGTATTCTTCCTTCAGCTAAAACATGCATGTGGAACCCAGAGTATGATCAACCGTGTGAACGGGAGACGTGTTCAAATATGTCTCAGTTTTCGTACCCTGGTACTCGGGTGCAACATTCCAGACGCTTTACTAACACTCTCCCCACTTGGAAAGTCAGCGCCTTTAACCTCCTGTTTGGCCCAGTTTTCAATTTCTGCGGAAGATGAACAGGAATAGGGAACACCAATGAGAGACTAGCTGGAGGTGTCTGGACGGGCAAATTTAACTCTCATTTCCCACCAGGAAGAGGAAATAACCAAAGGCTCAGCGTGCCGTGCCGGAACCAGATTAGGGCCTGAAGCCATCCTGCAGTGTTGCGGCCAGGTCACAAGAAAGCGAGTTGAAGAAAGGAGCTCAGGGGCACTGTAATTCACAAACCTGCAGAGTTATAAATGACAGCTATCGTCCAAAAATATACTGAAGTAAGGCTGCCAAGAGGACTTGAAAGCGGGGCAGAATTGCAGGAAACCGATTTCAGGAGGTAGACTGGAATTGCATTGAAAGCATAGGAAAAGAGGCAGAACGTCCACAATGATGCACTTGGCCAAAAAGGGCGTATGTGTTTTTTCCTGAATATATTCAGGAAAAAACGCATACGCCCTTTTTGGCCAACCAAGCAAGCTTGCAAAGGAAATCTGCACTACAATGAAGTCTCACTTCCCCCCGGTCAAAAGGGCCATCTGAAAAAAGTGTAAAATCCAGAAAGGCAGGACAGGCCATGGAGAACTGGGAGCCTTGTTATGCTGATGGGCGGGATGTAAATTGCCAACAGACACTCGGGAGAAGTGTATGGTGTTTCCTGAAACATCTAAAAAACAAAGCAACACAGCCTAGGGCACTTCCACTTATGGTCCTATAGCTTAGGGAAATTAAAATCAAAAAGACACAGCCACCCCAAAGTTTGGGACGCCTCTGTTTACAAGAACCTCGTTTACAGTACAAGTTCAACATCGCAGAAAGTGAAAAATGGATAAAGAAGGTGTGGTATTTACTTACAAAGCAATATCACTCAGCAATGAAATCTATGTCATCAGCCCCTTAGCAGCACAATGAGTGGATTCAGGTATGATGATTCTAACTGAAATAAGTCACACAGAAAAAGAAACATCATAAGATATCAGTAATACACGGAATGTAAACTTGGCTACACAGGAACTGAATTACAGAACAGAACAGGGTCTCAAATTTAGAAAACCAACTTATGCTTGCTTAAGGGGAAAGGTGAGTTGGGGTGCTGCATAAAACCAGAGATTGAAACGAGCACAGATAAAGTTCCTTAAGCCAAATATGGAATAGACAAGAGCTACTCCTTGCTCAACGAAATGGACTCAACACCGCATATTAAACGCCTAAGAATGTACCTGACTAGTAAGTATCTTAAAACCTATGGATTGCTATGTCTCCGAAAGAGAATCAAGCATGTGTACAGGGGCATGAACGCAGCAGTGATAGGATTGGAGAGGTTCGGTGAGCAAATGAAGACCCTTTGAAGTCACATTGCATGGTACCCATTCCACGGGTTTCAACTACCCAGGTTTAAGGTATTCTTCCTTCAGCTAAAACATGCATGTGGAACCCAGAGTATGATCAACCATGTGATCGGGAGACGTGTTCAAATATGTCTCAGGTTTCCTCCCCTGGTACTCGGGTGCAACATTCCAGACGCTTTACTAACACTCTCCCCACTTGGAGAGTCAGTCCCTTTAACCTCCTGTTTGGCCCAGTTTGCAATTTCTGCGGAAGATGAACAGGAATAGCGAGAACCAATGAGAGACTAGCTGGAGGTGTCTGGACGGGCAAATTTAACTCTCATTTCCCACCAGGAAGAGGAAATAACCAAAGGCTCAGCGTGCCGTGCCGGAACCAGATTAGGGCCTGAAGCCATCCTGCGGTGTTGCGGCCAGGTCACAAGAAAGCGAGTTGAAGAAAGGAGCTCAGGGGCACTGTAATTCACAAACCTGCAGAGTTATAAATGACAGCTATCGTCCAAAAATATACTGAAGTAAGGCTGCCAAGAGGACTTGAAAGCGGGGCAGAATTGCAGGAAACCGATTTCAGGAGGTAGACTGGAATTGCATTGAAAGCATAGGAAAAGAGGCAGAACGTCCACAATGATGCACTTGGCCAAAAAGGGCGTATGCGTTTTTTCCTGAATATATTCAGGAAAAAACGCATACGCCCTTTTTGGACAACCAAGCAAGCTTGCAAAGGAAATCTGCACTACAATGAAGTCTCACTTCCCCCCGGTCAAAAGGGCCATCTGAAAAAAGTGTAAAATCCAGAAAGGCAGGACAGGCCATGGAGAACTGGGAGCCTTGTTATGCTGATGGGCGGGATGTAAATTGCCAACAGCCACTCGGGAGAAGTGTATGGTGTTTCCTGAAACATCTAAAAAACAAAGCAACAGAGCCTAGGGCACTTCCACTTATGGTCCTATAGCTTAGGGAAATTAAAATCAAAAAGACACAGCCACCCCAAAGTTTGGGACGCCTCTGTTTACAAGAACCTCGTTTACAGTACAAGTTCAACATCGCAGAAAGTGAAAAATGGATAAAGAACATGTGGTATTTACTTACAAAGCAATATCACTCAGCAATGAAATCTATGTCATCAGGCCCTTAGCAGCACAATGAGTGGATTCAGGTATGATGATTCTAACTGAAATAAGTCACACAGAAAAAGAAACATCATAAGATATCAGTAATACACGGAATGTAAACTTGGCTACACAGGAACTGAATTACAGAACAGAACAGGGTCTCAATTTTAGAAAACCAACTTATGCTTGCTTAAGGGGAAAGGTGAGTTGGGGTGCTGCATAAAACCAGAGATTGAAACGAGCACAGATAAAGTTCCTTAAGCCAAATATGGAATAGACAAGAGCTACTCCTTGCTCAACGAAATGGACTCAACACCGCATATTAAACGCCTAAGAATGTACCTGACTAGTAAGTATCTTAAAACCTATGGATTGCTATGTCTCCGAAAGAGAATCAAGCATGTGTACAGGGGCACAAACGCAGCAGTGATAGGATTGGAGAGGTTCGGTTAGCAAATGAAGACCCTTTGAAGTCATATTGCATGGTACCCATTCCACGGGTTTCAACTACCCAGGTTTAAGGTATTCTTCCTTCAGCTAAAACATGCATGTGGAACCTAGAGTATGATCAACCATGTGATCGGGAGACGTGTTCAAATATGTCTCAGTTTAAGTACCCTGGTACTCGGGTGCAACATTCCAGACGCTTTACTAACACTCTCCCGACTTGGAGAGTCAGTCCCTTTAACCTCCTGTTTGGCCCAGTTTGCAATTTCTGTGGAAGATGAACAGGAATAGCGAGAACCAATGAGAGACTAGCTGGAGGTGTCTGGACGGGCAAATTTAACTCTCATTTCCCACCAGGAAGAGGAAATAACCAAAGGCTCAGCGTGCCGTGCCGGAACCAGATTAGGGCCTGAAGCCATCCTGCGGTGTTGCCGCCAGGTCACAAGAAAGCGAGTTGAAGAAAGGAGCTCAGGGGCACTGTAATTCACAAACCTGCAGAGTTATAAATGACAGCTATCGTCCAAAAATATACTGAAGTAAGGCTGCCAAGAGGACTTGAAAGCGGGGCAGAATTGCAGGAAACCGATTTCAGGAGGTAGACTGGAATTGCATTGAAAGCATAGGAAAAGAGGCAGAACGTCCACAATGATGCACTTGGCCAAAAAGGGCGTATGCGTTTTTTCCTGAATATATTCAGGAAAAAACGCATACGCCCTTTTTGGACAACCAAGCAAGCTTGCAAAGGAAATCTGCACTACAATGAAGTCTCACTTCCCCCCGGTGAAAATGGCCATCTGAAAAATGTGTAAAATCCAGAAAGGCAGGACAGGCCATGGAGAACTGGGAGCCTTGTTATGCTGATGGGCGGGATGTAAATTGCCAACAGACACTCGGGAGAAGTGTATGGTGTTTCCTGAAACATCTAAAAAACAAAGCAACAGAGCCTAGGGCACTTCCACTTATGGTCCTATAGCTTAGGGAAATTAAAATCAAAAAGACACAGCCACCCCAAAGTTTGGGACGCCTCTGTTTACAAGAACCTCGTTTACAGTACAAGTTCAACATCGCAGAAAGTGAAAAATGGATAAAGAACATGTGGTATTTACTTACAAAGCAATATCACTCAGCAATGAAATCTATGTCATCAGGCCCTTAGCAGCACAATGAGTGGATTCAGGTATGATGATTCTAACTGAAATAAGTCACACAGAAAAAGAAACATCATAAGATATCAGTAATACACGGAATGTAAACTTGGCTACACAGGAACTGAATTACAGAACAGAACAGGGTCTCAAATTTAGAAAACCAACTTATGCTTGCTTAAGGGGAAAGGTGAGTTGGGGTGCTGCATAAAAACAGAGATTGAAACGAGCACAGATAAAGTTCCTTAAGCCAAATATGGAAAACACAAGAGCTACTCCTGACTCAACGAAATGGACTCAACACCGCATATTAAACGCCTAAGAATGTACCTAATTAGTAAGTATCTTAAAACCTATGGATTGCTATGTCTCCGAAAGAGAATCAAGCATGTGTACAGGGGCATAAACACAGCAGTGATAGGATTGGAGAGGTTCGGTGAGCAAATGAAGACCCTTTGAAGTCATATTGCATGGTACCCATTCCACGGGTTTCAACTACCCAGGTTTAAGGTATTCTTCCTTCAGCTAAAACATGCATGTGGAACCTAGAGTATGATCAACCATGTGATCGGGAGACGTGTTCAAATATGTCTCAGTTTTCCTCCCCTGGTACTTGGGTGCAACATTCCAGACGCTTTACTAACACTCTCCCCACTTGGAGAGTCAGCGCCTTTAACCTCCTGTTTGGCCCAGTTTGCAATTTCTGCGGAAGATGAACAGGAATAGGGAGAACCAATGAGAGACTAGCTGGAGGTGCCTGGACGGGCAAATTTAACTCTCATTTCCCACCAGGAAGAGGAATTAACCAAAGGCTCAGCGTGCCGTGCCGGAACCAGATTAGGGCCTGAAGCCATCCTGCGGTGTTGTGGCCAGCTCAAAAGAAAGCGAGTTGAAGAAAGGAGCTCAGGGGCACTGTAATTCACAAACCTGCAGAGTTATAAATGACAGCTATCGTCCAAAAATATACTGAAGTAAGGCTGCCAAGAGGACTTGAAAGCGGGGCAGAATTGCAGGAAACCGATTTCAGGAGGTAGACTGGAATTGCATTGAAAGCATAGGAAAAGAGGCAGAACGTCCACAATGATGCACTTGGCCAAAAAGGGCGTATGCGTTTTTTCCTGAATATATTCAGGAAAAAACGCATACGCCCTTTTTGGCCAACCAAGCAAGCTTGCAAAGGAAATCTGCACTACAATGAAGTCTCACTTCCCCCCGGTCAAAAGGGCCATCTGAAAAAAGTGTAAAATCCAGAAAGGCAGGACAGGCCATGGAGAACTGGGAGCCTTGTTATGCTGATGGGCGGGATGTAAATTGCCAACAGACACTCGGGAGAAGTGTATGGTGTTTCCTGAAACATCTAAAAAACAAAGCAACACAGCCTAGGGCACTTCCACTTATGGTCCTATAGCTTAGGGAAATTAAAATCAAAAAGACACAGCCACCCCAAAGTTTGGGACGCCTCTGTTTACAAGAACCTCGTTTACAGTACAAGTTCAACATCGCAGAAAGTGAAAAATGGATAAAGAAGGTGTGGTATTTACTTACAAAGCAATATCACTCAGCAATGAAATCTATGTCATCAGGCCCTTAGCAGCACAATGAGTGGATTCAGGTATGATGATTCTAACTGAAATAAGTCACACAGAAAAAGAAACATCATAAGATATCAGTAATACACGGAATGTAAACTTGGCTACACAGGAACTGAATTACAGAACAGAACAGGGTCTCAAATTTAGAAAACCAACTTATGCTTGCTTAAGGGGAAAGGTGAGTTGGGGTGCTGCATAAAACCAGAGATTGAAACGAGCACAGATAAAGTTCCTTAAGCCAAATATGGAATAGACAAGAGCTACTCCTTGCTCAACGAAATGGACTCAACACCGCATATTAAACGCCTAAGAATGTACCTGACTAGTAAGTATCTAAAAACCTATGGATTGCTATGTCTCCGAAAGAGAATCAAGCATGTGTACAGGGGCATGAACGCAGCAGTGATAGGATTGGAGAGGTTCGGTGAGCAAATGAAGACCCTTTGAAGTCACATTGCATGGTACCCATTCCACGGGTTTCAACTACCCAGGTTTAAGGTATTCTTCCTTCAGCTAAAACATGCATGTGGAACCCAGAGTATGATCAACCATGTGATCGGGAGACGTGTTCAAATATGTCTCAGGTTTCGTACCCTGGTACTCGGGTGCAACATTCCAGACGCTTTACTAACACTCTCCCCACTTGGAGAGTCAGTCCCTTTAACCTCCTGTTAGGCCCAGTTTGCAATTTCTGCGGAAGATGAACAGGAATAGCGAGAACCAATGAGAGACTAGCTGGAGGTGTCTGGACGGGCAAATTTAACTCTCATTTCCCACCAGGAAGAGGAAATAACCAAAGGCTCAGCGTGCCGTGCCGGAACCAGATTAGGGCCTGAAGCCATCCTGCGGTGTTGCGGCCAGGTCACAAGAAAGCGAGTTGAAGAAAGGAGCTCAGGGGCACTGTAATTCACAAACCTGCAGAGTTATAAATGACAGCTATCGTCCAAAAATATACTGAAGTAAGGCTGCCAAGAGGACTTGAAAGCGGGGCAGAATTGCAGGAAACCGATTTCAGGAGGTAGACTGGAATTGCATTGAAAGCATAGGAAAAGAGGCAGAACGTCCACAATGATGCACTTGGCCAAAAAGGGCGTATGCGTTTTTTCCTGAATATATTCAGGAAAAAACGCATACGCCCTTTTTGGACAACCAAGCAAGCTTGCAAAGGAAATCTGCACTACAATGAAGTCTCACTTCCCCCCGGTCAAAAGGGCCATCTGAAAAAAGTGTAAAATCCAGAAAGGCAGGACAGGCCATGGAGAACTGGGAGCCTTGTTATGCTGATGGGCGGGATGTAAATTGCCAACAGCCACTCGGGAGAAGTGTATGGTGTTTCCTGAAACATCTAAAAAACAAAGCAACAGAGCCTAGGGCACTTCCACTTATGGTCCTATAGCTTAGGGAAATTAAAATCAAAAAGACACAGCCACCCCAAAGTTTGGGACGCCTCTGTTTACAAGAACCTCGTTTACAGTACAAGTTCAACATCGCAGAAAGTGAAAAATGGATAAAGAACATGTGGTATTTACTTACAAAGCAATATCACTCAGCAATGAAATCTATGTCATCAGGCCCTTAGCAGCACAATGAGTGGATTCAGGTATGATGATTCTAACTGAAATAAGTCACACAGAAAAAGAAACATCATAAGATATCAGTAATACACGGAATGTAAACTTGGCTACACAGGAACTGAATTACAGAACAGAACAGGGTCTCAATTTTAGAAAACCAACTTATGCTTGCTTAAGGGGAAAGGTGAATTGGGGTGCTGCATAAAACCAGAGATTGAAACGAGCACAGATAAAGTTCCTTAAGCCAAATATGGAATAGACAAGAGCTACTCCTTGCTCAACGAAATGGACTCAACACCGCATATTAAACGCCTAAGAATGTACCTGACTAGTAAGTATCTTAAAACCTATGGATTGCTATGTCTCCGAAAGAGAATCAAGCATGTGTACAGGGGCACAAACGCAGCAGTGATAGGATTGGAGAGGTTCGGTGAGCAAATGAAGACCCTTTGAAGTCATATTGCATGGTACCCATTCCACGGGTTTCAACTACCCAGGTTTAAGGTATTCTTCCTTCAGCTAAAACATGCATGTGGAACCTAGAGTATGATCAACCATGTGATCGGGAGACGTGTTCAAATATGTCTCAGTTTAAGTACCCTGGTACTCGGGTGCAACATTCCAGACGCTTTACTAACACTCTCCCGACTTGGAGAGTCAGTCCCTTTAACCTCCTGTTTGGCCCAGTTTGCAATTTCTGTGGAAGATGAACAGGAATAGCGAGAACCAATGAGAGACTAGCTGGAGGTGTCTGGACGGGCAAATTTAACTCTCATTTCCCACCAGGAAGAGGAAATAACCAAAGGCTCAGCGTGCCGTGCCGGAACCAGATTAGGGCCTGAAGCCATCCTGCGGTGTTGCCGCCAGGTCACAAGAAAGCGAGTTGAAGAAAGGAGCTCAGGGGCACTGTAATTCACAAACCTGCAGAGTTATAAATGACAGCTATCGTCCAAAAATATACTGAAGTAAGGCTGCCAAGAGGACTTGAAAGCGGGGCAGAATTGCAGGAAACCGATTTCAGGAGGTAGACTGGAATTGCATTGAAAGCATAGGAAAAGAGGCAGAACGTCCACAATGATGCACTTGGCCAAAAAGGGCGTATGCATTTTTTCCTGAATATATTCAGGAAAAAACGCATACGCCCTTTTTGGCCAACCAAGCAAGCTTGCAAAGGAAATCTGCACTACAATGAAGTCTCACTTCCCCCCGGTGAAAATGGCCATCTGAAAAAAGTGTAAAATCCAGAAAGGCAGGACAGGCCATGGAGAACTGGGAGCCTTGTTATGCTGATGGGCGGGATGTAAATTGCCAACAGACACTCGGGAGAAGTGTATGGTGTTTCCTGAAACATCTAAAAAACAAAGCAACAGAGCCTAGGGCACTTCCACTTATGGTCCTATAGCTTAGGGAAATTAAAATCAAAAAGACACAGCCACCCCAAAGTTTGGGACGCCTCTGTTTACAAGAACCTCGTTTACAGTACAAGTTCAACATCGCAGAAAGTGAAAAATGGATAAAGAACATGTGGTATTTACTTACAAAGCAATATCACTCAGCAATGAAATCTATGTCATCAGGCCCTTAGCAGCACAATGAGTGGATTCAGGTATGATGATTCTAACTGAAATAAGTCACACAGAAAAAGAAACATCATAAGATATCAGTAATACACGGAATGTAAACTTGGCTACACAGGAACTGAATTACAGAACAGAACAGGGTCTCAAATTTAGAAAACCAACTTATGCTTGCTTAAGGGGAAAGGTGAGTTGGGGTGCTGCATAAAAACAGAGATTGAAACGAGCACAGATAAAGTTCCTTAAGCCAAATATGGAAAACACAAGAGCTACTCCTGACTCAACGAAATGGACTCAACACCGCATATTAAACGCCTAAGAATGTACCTAATTAGTAAGTATCTTAAAACCTATGGATTGCTATGTCTCCGAAAGAGAATCAAGCATGTGTACAGGGGCATAAACACAGCAGTGATAGGATTGGAGAGGTTCGGTGAGCAAATGAAGACCCTTTGAAGTCATATTGCATGGTACCCATTCCACGGGTTTCAACTACCCAGGTTTAAGGTATTCTTCCTTCAGCTAAAACATGCATGTGGAACCTAGAGTATGATCAACCATGTGATCGGGAGACGTGTTCAAATATGTCTCAGTTTTCCTCCCCTGGTACTTGGGTGCAACATTCCAGACGCTTTACTAACACTCTCCCCACTTGGAGAGTCAGCGCCTTTAACCTCCTGTTTGGCCCAGTTTGCAATTTCTGCGGAAGATGAACAGGAATAGGGAGAACCAATGAGAGACTAGCTGGAGGTGTCTGGACGGGCAAATTTAACTCTCATTTCCCACCAGGAAGAGGAATTAACCAAAGGCTCAGCGTGCCGGGCCGGAACCAGATTAGGGCCTGAAGCCATCCTGCGGTGTTGTGGCCAGCTCAAAAGAAAGCGAGTTGAAGAAAGGAGCTCAGGGGCACTGTAATTCACAAACCTGCAGAGTTATAAATGACAGCTATCGTCCAAAAATATACTGAAGTAAGGCTGCCAAGAGGACTTGAAAGCGGGGCAGAATTGCAGGAAACCGATTTCAGGAGGTAGACTGGAATTGCATTGAAAGCATAGGAAAAGAGGCAGAACGTCCACAATGATGCACTTGGCCAAAAAGGGCGTATGCGTTTTTTCCTGAATATATTCAGGAAAAAACGCATACGCCCTTTTTGGCCAACCAAGCAAGCTTGCAAAGGAAATCTGCACTACAATGAAGTCTCACTTCCCCCCGGTCAAAAGGGCCATCTGAAAAAAGTGTGAAATCCAGAAAGGCAGGACAGGCCATGGAGAACTGGGAGCCTTGTTATGCTGATGGGCGGGATGTAAATTGCCAACAGCCACTGGGGAGAAGTGTATGGTGTTTCCTGAAACATCTAAAAAACAAAGCAACAGAGCCTAGGGCACTTCCACTTATGGTCCAATAGCTTAGGGAAATTAAAATCAAAAAGACACAGCCACCGCAATGTTTGGGACGCCTCTGTTTACAAGAACCTCGTTTACAGTACAAGTTCAACATCGCAGAAAGTGAAAAATGTATAAAGAACATGTGGTATTTACTTACAAAGCAATATCGCTCAGCAATGAAATCTATGTCATCAGGCCCTTAGCAGCACAATGAGTGGATTCAGGTATGATGATTCTAACTGAAATAAGTCACACAGAAAAAGAAACATCTTGAGATATCAGTAATACACGGAATGTAAACTTGGCTACACAGGAATTGAATTACAGAACAGAACAGGGTCTCAAATTTAGAAAACCAACTTATGCTTGCTTAAGGGGAAAGGTGAGTTGGGGTGCTGCATAAAACCAGAGATTGAAATGAGCACAGATAAAGTTCCTTAAGCCAAATATGGAATAGACAAGAGCTACTCCTTGCTCAACGAAATGGACTCAACACCGCATATTAAACGCCTAAGAATGTACCTGACTAGTAAGTATCTTAAAACCTATGGATTGCTATGTCTCCGAAAGAGAATCAAGCATGTGTACAGGGGCATAAACGCAGCAGTGATAGGATTGGAGAGGTTCGGTGAGCAAATGAAGACCCTTTGAAGTCATATTGCATGGTACCCATTCCACGGGTTTCAACTACCCAGGTTTAAGGTATTCCTCCTTCAGCTAAAACATGCATGTGGAACCCAGAGTATGATCAACCATGTGATCGGGAGACGTGTTCAAATATGTCTCAGGTTTCGTACCCTGGTACTCGGGTGCAACATTCCAGACGCTTTACTAACACTCTCCCGACTTGGAGAGTCAGTCCCTTTAACCTCCTGTTTGGCCCAGTTTGCAATTTCTGTGGAAGATGAACAGGAATAGCGAGAACCAATGAGAGACTAGCTGGAGGTGTCTGGACGGGCAAATTTAACTCTCATTTCCCACCAGGAAGAGGAATTAACCAAAGGCTCAGCGTGCCGTGCCGGAACCAGATTAGGGCCTGAAGCCATCCTGCGGTGTTGCGCCCAGGTCACAAGAAAGCGAGTTGAAGAAAGGAGCTCAGGGGCACTGTAATTCACAAACCTGCAGAGTTATAAATGACAGCTATCGTCCAAAAATATACTGAAGTAAGGCTGCCAAGAGGACTTGAAAGCGGGGCAGAATTGCAGGAAACCGATTTCAGGAGGTAGACTGGAATTGCATTGAAAGCATAGGAAAAGAGACAGAACGTCCACAATGATGCACTTGGCCAAAAAGGGCGTATGCGTTTTTTCCTGAATATATTCAGGAAAAAACGCATATGCCCTTTTTGGCCAACCAAGCAAGCTTGCAAAGGAAATCTGCACTACAATGAAGTCTCACTTCACCCCGGTCCAAAGGGCAATCTGAAAAAAGTGTAAAATCCAGAAAGGCAGGACAGGCCATGGAGAACTGGGAGCCTTGTTATGCTGATGGGCGGGATGTAAATTGCCAACAGACACTCGGGAGAAGTGTATGGTGTTTCCGGAAACATCTAAAAAACAAAGCAACAGAGCCTAGGGCACTTCCACTTATGGTCCTATAGCTTAGGGAAATTAAAATCAAAAAGACACAGCCACCCTAAAGTTTGGGACGCCTCTGTTTACAAGAACCTCGTTTACCGTTCAAGTTCAATATCACAGAAAGTGAAAAATGGATAAAGAACTTGTGGTACTTACGTACAATGCAGTATCACTCAGCAATGAAATCTATGTCATCAGGCCCGTAGCAGCATAATGAGTGGATTCAGGTACGATGATTCTAACTGAAATAAGTCACACAGAAAATGAAACATCATAAGGTATCACTAATACACGGAATGTGAACTTGGCTACACATGAACTGAATTACAAAACAGAACAGGGTCTCAAGTTTAGAAAACCAACTTATGCCTGCTTAAGGGGGAAGGTGAGTTGGGGTGCTGCATAAAAGCAGAGTTTGAAATTAGCACAGATACCGTTCCATAAGCCAAATATGTAATAGACTAGACCTACCCCTTGCTCAACGAAATGGATTCAACAATGAGGTATCACCTCACACCTGGTAGAATAGGCATCATAGAAAATCTACAAACAAAAAATGCTGGAAAGGGTGTGGAGAAAAGGAACCCTCTTCCACTACTGTTGGGAATATAAATTGATACAGTCATTATGGAGAACAATATGGAATTTTTTATGAAACTAACAATAGAATTACCATATGATACAGCAATCCCAGTATTGGACATATACCCAGACAAAACCATAAATCAAAAAGAGTCATTCACCGCAATGTTCATTGCATCACTATTTACAATATCGAGGTAATGGAAGCAACTTAAATGCCCACAGACAGACTAATGCATAAAGCGGTGGTACATATATAAAATGGAATATTACTAAGCCATGAAAAGGAATGAAATTGGGTCATTTGTAGAGACGTCGATGGATCTAGAGACTGTCATACAGAGTGAAGTAAGTCTGAAAGAGAAAAACAAATCTTGTATATTCATGCATATATGTGGAACCTAGAAAAACTGTACAGATTAACCATTTTGCAAGGCATAAATAGAGCAACAGATGTAGACAACAAACGTATGGACAACAAGGGGGGAAAGCTGTTGGGGGGGTGGTGGTGGGAGGAGTTGAGAGACTGGGATTGGCATGTATACATTTATATGTATAAAATAGATAACCAATAAGAACCTGCTGTATAAAAATATAAAATAAAATTCAAAATTAAAAAGAAATAAAATTTAAAAAATAAAACAAAAAACAATTATTCCCTGCACATACATGTATTTATATGAATAAATTATTTCCATGCTTATATCTGTAAATACAAAAAAGAGGAATAAAATCTACCTTGAACCAAAAACGAAAAAGAGAAAAAAAACACAGAACCCACCAGTTACACAGAGGAAAACCGTATCAGGGCACTTGCTCCAGTTGTAAACAATTCTGAAGTTGGTCAGTGGTGGGGAATCGTCTCCCATTCAGCCAGCAGCCCCCACGCAACAAGCGTCCTCATTGCAAAGCTGGGGCACCGTGCCGAGGCATCTGTGAGTAAACGTGAGCTGAGCCCCAGGCCAGTTGCTGCTGAACTATTCCCACCCGTCCCAGGTAAAACACCTGAATATATACAAGGACTTGAAAGCCTAGAGGAAGGGCCATAGAGCCACACGAGTGACAGCATGCCGGCCGACTTGGTGCCTGCAGGCCAGCCAGGATGGTCCTGGCCCTGGGTGCTCTTCTGGAAGATTTCCATTTCCCTGCCTGAGATACCCGTCCTGTCCCTGCCCCCACGGCTTTTTTCCTTCCTCACCTCTGCCCAGGGAGAAATTCCAGCAGCAGGTATGGGTGACACATCCTCTTCTTTAGCAGGTGGCAGCCTGGCAACTGCTGCAGAAAGTCCAGCAGAGCCCCACTCACACTGGGCCACCCACAAAGCCGTGGCCTCTCACTCCCTCCCACCAGCCCAGCCCCGAGACTGCTGACAGGGCAGAGAAAATGGCGTCAGGCACGGCTGCAGGGGCTCTTGCTGCCTGGAGTGGTATTTATATTGATCTCAACCCAGGCACACCTGGGGAGGGCTGGCCGGCACGGTAAGGCTGCCCAGGTCAGCCAATCATCACCCCTCAGGGGCTCACAGTTGCAGAAAATGGAACTTGCTGAACCGGCCAGGTCCAAGGAACAGGTGTGGGCTCCTGAGAGTCAGGATAGACAAGGGGCTGCAGCTTTGGCTTGTTTTCTAATCATTTTATCTGGCCCATGAGTGGGAGACAACTTCAAGAAAACCCTCTCCTAATGAGAGGAACCCAGGAGTCAGGGAGAGGAGGGGTGGGTGGTGGTTGGAGACAGAGGCCTGGTGCCCCGGGTGCAGTGGAAGTCTCTGGAAGACCAGGTGGAGGGAGGCCTCATGGAGTGATGCCCAGGGTCACAGACCTGTCGCAGCTGCTGTTTGTTAGTTCAAGTCCTGCTCTGAGGTGCTCTGTGTCAGCTCTGAGCGACAGGTGAGCTGGGGGTGCTCTGCAATGAGGGCTATGTGCACGGTTCCTGTGTGCCCAGCCCTGCCACGGTACCTGCAAGGGTAGCTCTGTATCCTGGGAGGGCCCTGACCACGAGAGCCCCGTGGGCTGGGGTGGGGGTGGGGTACCTGCCCAGGTGAGCTCCATATTCTGGGATTGGTCTGACCACGAGAGCCCCATGGGCTGCTGGGGACCTGGTAAAGGATGTCAGGACAGTCAGTGAAGCCACCGAGGATATACCTCCAGTTGCTCCTAATTCCTACACCCTGCTGGTCATTCTACCAACCACCAGGACATGGTATTCTGTATTAGTCTTCAATGATGCCTTCTTTTGTATTCCATTAGTCCCAGAGTCACAAGAAATTTTGGCTTGTGAGTGGCAGGACTCAACATACAACTAAAACAATACTTCCGGGCCGTTCGGCCCCAAGGGTGCAAAAATTCCCACACCATCTTTGGGGAAAGCTTAGCTAAAGACCTAAAAGTTCTACCTCTGGAAAAGGAAACCCTCCTTCAATATGCAGACGACATTCTGATCGCCAGCCCTACTAAGGAGGCCTCTGAACTACCAAGCCAATAAAGGATAGAAGTTGTCCAAGAAAAAGCTCAAATATCACAGACTGCGGTGACCTGCCTGGGCTTCATTCTCACAGAAGGTCAGAGAAGCCCATCCCAGGAAAGGGAAGAAACCATTTTCAGCCTTACCCCTTTCTAAAACTAGAAGACAGCTTAGGGGTTCCTGGGGAGGCCAGGGTTTGCTGCTTCTGGATCCCTAACTACAGTCTACTAGCTGGGCCTCTATATGAAACACTGAAAGGAAAAGATGATGATCCTTTGGAATAGAATCCAGAAGTGGCCTTTCAAGAATGGAAAGAGCAGTCAATTCAGACCCTTGCCCTGGAACTCCCTAATTTAGCTAAACCCTTTGACCTTTACATTCCCGGTGAAAGGTGAATCGCCATTGGAGAATTAGTGCAAAAACTGGGACCACTTGAAATGGAACAATGCAAGAATGCCATCCAGGTAGGATAAACTACGGTCACTAAGGGGCTTGGCCCACTGCCACATCTGGCCAAGATAATGGCGGTATCTAAAAACCTGGAAATCAGCAGCCCAAAAGGCCACCTCCCTCCTAAGGGAAAAGGACCCCACGTGGTGATCCTAACCACCAACCATGCCCTGAAGTTGCAGGGTTCGCTCCGTGGGCACACCGACCTTGAGTGAGGAGGCCCTCCAACTCCAACATCCAGAGAGATAACCGGGGGCAACAGGGCACCATGACGACTCGTGTGAACATCACTTGACCTGGAGTTTCTCTCATAAAACAACAAGAGTGTGTCCCAAAAGAGTAGACTACTGCTTGCAGGACTTACTGCACCCAGAGGGGAGCTAATAATCTTGGCAGGGGAACGGTATATCACACTGTCACCATAGAAAAGCCTACAGACACCGTGATGATGGTGGCCAATAAGACCGGCTGGACTCCTGTTTACTTCAAAAGGCTGTTGACTCAGTGGCCATCATGGTCCTTGATCACCACTGACCCTGGACTGTCTGGGAGTTGAGCGGGCAGGGCTCTGACACCTGGTGCTGTTTGTACGTTAATTCAGGGGCCTAATTGAAGAAAGCGCAGACTACTGGTCAGAGCATCTAGGCTGGCAGAAACGGTCAGCCTAAGGTGGCCGAACAAATGTGGGGCGGGGTGAAACCGGCCCCCACAGCGTCTCTGCACATCTCTTTCCTGGACCCTTAAAGGTCATTAGAATCTATAACACTTCCAATGCTGGTGCTCAGGTGGACGAGCAGGGAGGCAGGGGTCCTGGGGACAATCAACGTCACCGGGAGGCTGCTGGGGAGAAGCTCTGACCCTCGCCCCAGGGTATGAGGGCTCCCAACTCAGCACTCAGCAGTTACAGAAGAAGGGTCTGCACCCTCAGCACTCCAAGAATGAGGAACAGGACAAAAGGCAGAGGAGGGGTTTGTCCCCAGCAAAGCCCATTAAAAATCCCTGGGAGATAAAAATAGAATCTGGGCAATAAAGTCAAGTCTAACCTTTTTTATCCTTTGTGCTTTGTCTAATTTCACGTGCTCCTAGGGTCCCGCATGCAGAGGTTCCACACCCGGCACTTCAGACCAGATTTCCTAGTGCAGAATGGCTGGGTCGACACCTCAGCTCCTGGGGCCCAGTGCAGACTCCACTATATAGAGCCTGAGCTACAGCCAACCCGGCCCTCGAGAGCTCCGCACCCTCCCTCCCACTGACTCTGACAGGATCTCTACACAGCAGCCCAGCCCACAGCCCACAGCCCACGGGGTAGTGCATGCTCTCACCTCTCCATTCTCTGATCAAAATATAAAGTTTCCTTTGCTTGTGAACCAAACTCAGTCTCGATCTGTTGGCCCCAATGACACTGGGCAGGGGGACACTTGTTGGGGTCCACTCTGGAAGATCAGTAACAGAAATTGAGACTATTGTAACCTCAATGAACAGATGTGTGAGCCAAACTGTAGTTAACATAGAACAGTGTATAAGGCTCGGGTAAAATAAGATGTTTCTAACACTTCCATTTGATATTTCCATCACTTTATTATAAGCAAGTTCAGTGAAAAGGTTTGTCTTATTTGTCAGGTCAATATTAGAGAAATGAAGTGATTTCTTTCCAAGGATGTACATCTAATAATCTTGGTTAAACCTTCAATCTTGTTTTAAATGCTTTTCCATTGAAAATGATACCTCTCTTTCAGCTCCCCCATTTCTGAGAAGTATAAAATCTTATAATTTATTATTACCAAAGGGGAAAGGTGGGAGGAGGGATAAATTAACAGTTTGGGATTAACACATACACACTGCTATGTATAAAATAGATCATCAACAAGGAACTACTGTATAGCACAGGGAACTACACTCAACATTTTGCAATAACCTATAAGGGGAAATAATCTGAAAAAGAATAGATATTTTTATTGACATCATCTATCAATGACAGTTAAAGTGTAACCTAAGGGAAGCTGGTGGTGAGTGCTTCTGACCCTGAAGACTTCAATCATCTAAAGTTTGGACTCTGCCTACTTCCCATGGCCCTTAATGAACATATGTGTAGCCGTAACTTAAAAACTTCCCCAGTTTGGGTTTCGGGGAGACACTGATTTTGAAAAAGCCCTGGTGTTCTCCTTACATGAATGGGACTCTTCCTACTGCTAAAACATGTCTGTCACACCCAGAGGATGGTATACCGTCTGATCGGGAAGAGTTTGGAAAAGGCATCTCATCTCCTCATCTCCTGGTGCTCGGGTTCACCCTTCCAGCGTCTTTACTAACAGTCTCCCCACTTGGAGATGTCAGCACTGTCAACATCCTGTTGCGTACAGTTTGGAATTTGTCCAGAGGATGAAGCGGAAGGATGAGGAACAATGAGAGACAAGTCCTAGGTGTTCAGACAGGCACATGTCACTCTAATTTCCAATCAGGAAGACGAATTGACCAAAGGCTAGGGTTGCCCATGGAAACAATATAGGGCTTGAGGAAATCCCGCTGCTTTGTGGCCAGTTCCCATAAACACAAGTTGAACAATGGAACTCAGGGGCAGTAAAATTCACAAAACTGCAGAGTTGAAAATATCCATCACTGAAAAATGTCTTGAGGAAAGTCAGAAAAAAGGACTTGTAAGCAAGGGAGAATGGCAGGAAAGGGATTTGAGGAGGTAGAAAGGACTCGCCATTAAGCACAAGAAAAGGAGCTGAACATTGCCAACATTGCAGTTGGCCAAAAAGGGTGTATGCGTTTTTTTCTGTATATATTCAAGAAAAGGGCATACACTTTTTTAGCCAACCAAACAGATGGGCACTGGAAGTCAATACTACAAAAGATATCACTTCGCATCAGTCAGAAGAGCCATCCTCATAAAGCGTAAACAACAGAAATGCAGGACAGGGCAACGAGAAGAGGGAGCCCTGTGAGACTTATAGTGGAAATGTATATTGCCAACGGCCATTCTGGAGAAGTGTATTGTATTTACTAAAGCATCTAAAAAATGAGCTACAGAGCATAGGGCACTTGCACTCATGGGCGTATATCTTGGG